>NC_044564.1:28022163-28197214 GCF_007565055.1 Rhinopithecus roxellana
TTTGAAATCTTCTTTTACGTTTTGAACTGATGATATTTCCTTCATCACCAGAGGCCTCAATGCGACCCAAAGTAGCCCTTCCCAGGTTCATCAAAGACAGTGTTAATGGAGTCTTCCAGGAAGCATAAATGTAACTCTGTGAGATGAATTAACACATCACCCAGAAGGTTCTAAGAACGCGTCTTTACAGTTTTCATCTGAAGATATTTGATTTGTCACCGTAAGCTTCATTGCGCTAAGAAGTATCCCATTGCAGATTTCAAGAAAACTGTGTTAGCAAACTGATCACTGAAGAGAAACGTGTAACTCTGTTTGTTGCATACATACTATCGAAGTGCAGTTTCCCAGAAGGCTTCTTTCCAGTTTTATCTGAAGATATTTCCTTTTTCATCATAGACCTTCAATGAGCTCCCAAATATCACTTTGCAGAATCCACGACAACAGTGTTAGCAAACTGTTCCAAGAAGGGAAGGGGGGAACTCTGTGTGATGAAGTCACACCTCCGAAAGCAATCTCTCAGAAACCTTCTCTCTAGTTATTATCTGAGTACATTTCCTTTTTCACAATGGGCACCAATGGGCTCCCTAAATATCACTTTGCAGATTCCACGAAAAGAGTGTTAGCAAACTGCTTCATGAGGACTAAGTTGTAACTCTTGTGAGATGAATTCACAGATCACAAAGAAGTTTCTCAGAAAGCTAATCTCACGTTTTGAACTGATGATATTTGCTTTATCAGCGTAGGCCTCAATGCGATCCAAAGTAATCCCTCTCGGTTTCCTCAAAGACAGTGTTAATGGACTGTTCCCGGAAACATAAGTGTAACTCAGTGAGATGAAGACACACATCACCAAGAAGTTTCTAGGAAAGCTTCTTTCTAGTTTTCATCTGAGGATATTTCCTTTGTCACTGCAAGCTTCATTGAGCTAAGAAGTATGCCATTGCAGATTTCAAGAAAACTGTGTAAGGAAACCGATCATGAAGAGAAAGGTGTAACTCTGTGAGTTGCATCTATACATCGTAATGCATTTTCCCAGAAAGATTCTTTCCAGTTTTTATCTGAAGATATTCCCTTTTTCACCCCTAGTCCTCAATGAGCTCCCAAATATCACTTTAAAAAATCCACGATAACAGTGTTAGCAAACTGTTCCAAGAAGGGATGGGTGGAACTCTGTGTGGTGAAGTCACACATCAGAAAGCAATCTCTCAAAAAGCTTCTCTCTAGTTGTTATCTGAGGATATTTCCTTTTTCACAATGGACCCCAAAGTGCTCCCAAATATCACTTTACATATTCCACAAATAGAGTGTTAGCAAACCTGCTTCCTTACGTACTCAGCTGTAACTCTGTGAGATGAATTCACAGATCACAAAGAAGATTTCTCAGAAAGCTTCTCTCACGTTTTGAACTCTGTGATATTTCCTTTATCAGCTGTAGGCCTCAATGCTGATTCCTAAGTAGCCCTTCTCAGGTTCCTCAAAGGTAGTGTTAATGGACTGTTCCAGGAAACATAAGGGCAACTCTGTGAGATGAATTCACACTATCACCAAGAAGTTTCTAGGAAGCTTCTTTCTAGTTTTCATCTACGGGATATTTCCTTTGTCACCAGTAAGCTTCATTGCGATAAGAAGTATCCCATTGCAGATTTCAAGAAAACTGTGTTAGGCAAACTGATGCACTGAAGAGAAACGGTGTAACTCTATGAGTTGCATTCAGACATTGAAGTGCATTTTCCCAGAAGGCTTCTTTCAGTTTTTCTCTGAAGATATTTCCTTTTTCACCAAAGCCCTCAATGAGCTCCCAAATATCACTTTGCAGAATCCACGAAAACCGTGTTAGCAAACTGTTCCAAGAAGAGAAGGGTGGAACTATGTGTGATGAAGTCACCCCTCAGAAAACAATCTCTCAGAACGACTCTCTCTAGTTATTATCTGAGGATATTTCCTTTTTCACAATGGGCCCCAATGGGCTCCCAAATATCTCTTTGCAAGTTCCACGAAAAGAGTGTTAGCAAACTGCTACAGGAGGACTAAGGTGTAACTCTGTCAGATGAATTCACAGATCACAAAGAAGTTTCTCAGAAAGCTTCTTTCACGTTTTGAACAGATGATACTTCCTTTATCAGCGTAGGCCTCAATGCGATCCAAAGTAACCCTTCTCGGTTTCCTCAAAGACGGTGTTAATGGACTGTTCTCGGAAACATAAGTGTAATTCCGTGAGATGAATTCACACATCACCAAGAAGTTTCTAAGAAAGCTTCTTTCTACTTTTCATATGAGGATATTTCCTTTGTCACCGTAAGCTTCACTGCGCTAAGAAGGATCCCATTGCAGATTTCAAGAAAATTGTATTAGCAAACTGATCACTGAAGGAAAAGGTGCGACTCTGTGAGTTGCATTCCTACATCGAAGTGCATTTTCCCAGAAGGCTTCTTTCTAGTTTTTATCCGACGATATTTCCTTTTTCACCATAGCCCTCAATGAGCTCCCAAATATCACTTTGCAGAATCCATGACAACTGTGTTAGCAAACTGTTCCAAGAAGGGAAGGGTGGAACTCTGTGTGATGAAGTCACACCTCAAAAAGCAATCTCTCAGAAAGCTTCTCTCTAGTTATTATCTGAGGATATTTCCTTTTTCACAATGGGCCCCAATCGGCTCTGAAATATCACTTCGCCGATTCCACGTAAAGAGTTTTAGCAAACTGCTTCATGATGACTAAGTTGTAACACTGTGAGATGAACTAACAGATCACAACGAAGTTTCTCAGAAAGCCTCCCTCACTTTTTGAACTGCTTATATTTCCTTTATCAGCGTAGGGCTCAATGCAATCTAAAGGAGCCCTTCTCAGGTTCCTCAAGGACAGTGTTAATGGACTGTTCCCAGAAACATAAGTGTAACTCTGTGAGATGAATTCACACATCATCAAGAAGTTTCTAAGAAAGCTTCTTTCTAGTTTTCATCTGACGAGATTTCCTTTGTCACCGTAAGCTTCATTGTGCTACGAAGTATCCCATTGCAGATATCAAGAAAACTGTGTTAGCAAACTGATCACTGAAAAGAAAGGTTTAACTCTGTGAGTTGCATTCATACATAGAAGTGCATTTTCTCAGAAGGCTTCTTTCCAGTGATTATCTGAAGATATTTCCTTTTTCTCCATAGCCGTAAATGTGCTCCCAAATATCCCTTTGCTGAATCCACGACAACACTGTTAGCAAACTGTTCCAAGAAGGGATGGGTGGATCTCTGTGTGATGAAGTCACACCTCAGAAAGCAATCTCTCAGAAAGCTTCTCTCTACTTATTATCGGAGGATATTTCCTTTTTCACAACGGGACCCAATGGGCTCCCAAATATCACTTTGCAGATTCCACGAAAGAGTGTTAGCAAACTGCTTCATGATGACTAAGTTGAAACACCGTGAGATGAATTCACAGATCACAAAGAAGTTTCTCAGAAAGCTTCTCTCACTTTTCGAACTGATGATATTTCCTTTATCAGCGTAGGCCTCAAAGCGATCCAACGTAGCCCTTCTCAGGTTCCTCAAAGACAGTGTTATTGGACTGTTCAAGGAAACATAAGTGTAACTCTGTGAGATGAATTCACACATCACCAAGGAAGTTTCAAAGAAAGCTTCTTTCTCGTTTTCATCTGAGGATGTTTCTTTGTCACCGTAGGCTTCATTGCACTAAGAAATATAACATTGCAGATTTCAGAAAACTGTTAGGAAGCTGATCACTGAAGAGAAAGTTGTAACTCTGTTAGCTTGCATTCATACATCGAAGTGCACTTTCCCAGAAGACTTCTTTCCAGTTTTTATTTGAAGATATTTACTTTTTCACCATAGCCCTCAATGAGCTCCCAAATATCACTTTGCAGAATCCATGACAACTGTGTTAGCAATCTGTTCCAAGAAGGGAAGGGTGGAACTCTGTGTGGTGCAGTCACACATGAGAAAGCAATCTCTCAGAAAGCATCTCTCTCTTTATTGTCTGAGGATATTTCCTTTTACAAAATGGGTCCCAATTAGCTCCCAAATATCACTTTGCAGATTCCACGAAAATGTGTTAGCAAACTGCTTCATGAGGACTAAGTTGTATCAATTTGAGATGAATTCACAGATGACAAAGAAGTTTCTCAGAAAGCTTCTTTCACTTTTTGAACTGATGATATCTCCTTCATCAGTGTAGGCCCCAATGCGATAAAAAGTAACCCTTCTTAGGTACCTCAAAGACAGTGTAAATGGACAGTTCCCGGAAAAATAAGTGTAAATATGTGATATGAATTCACACATCACCAAGAAGTTTCTAAGAAACCTTCTCTCTAATTTTCATCTGAGATATTTCCTTTGTCACCGTAAGCTTCGTTGCGATAAGAAGTATCCCATTGCAGATTTCAAGAAAACTGTGTTAGCAAACTGATCACTGAAGAGAAACATGTAACTCTGTGAGTTGCATTCATACTTCGAAGTGCATTTTCCAGACGGCTCCTTTCCAGTTTTTATCTGAAGATATTTCCTTTTTCACCTTAGCCCTCAATGATCTCCCAAATATCACTTTGCAGAATCCACGACAACTATGTTAACAAACTCTTCCAAGAAGGGAAGGGTGGAACTCTGTGTCATGAAATCACACATGAGAAAGCAATCTCTCAGAAAGCTTCTTTCTAGTTATTATCTGAGGATATTCCCTTTTTCACAATGGGCCTCAATGGGCTCCCAAATTTCACTTTGCAGATTCCACGAAAGAGTGTTAGCAAATGCTTCATGAGGACTAAGTTGTAACTCTGTGAGATGAATTCACAGATTACAAAGAAGTTTCTCAGAAAGGTAATCTCACGTTTTTAACTGATGATATTTGCTTTATCAGCATAGGCCTCAATGCGATCCAAAGTAGCCCTTCTCAGATTCCTCAAAGACAGTGTTAATGGACTGTTCCCGGAAAAATCAGTCTAACCATTTGAGATGAATTAACACATCACCAAGAAGTTTCTGAGAAAGCTTCTTTCTAGTTTTCATCTCAGGATATTTCCTTTGTCACCGTAAGCTTCATTGCGTTAAGAAGTATCCCATTGCAGATTTCAAGAAAACTGTGTTAGCAAACAGATCACTGAAGAGAAACGTGTAACTCTATGAGTTGCATTCATACATCGAAGTGCATTTTCCCAGAAGGCTTCTTTCCAGTTTTTATCTGAAGATATTTCCTTTTTCACCAAAGCCCTCAATGAGCTCCAAAATATCACTTGACGGAAACCACAACAACAGTTTTAGCAAACTGTTCCAAGAAGGGAAGGGTGGAACTCTGTGAGATGAATTCACACATCACTAAGAAGTTTCTGCGAAACGTTTTTCTAGTTTTCATCTGAGGATATTTCATTTGTCACCATAAGCTTCATTGCGCTAAGAACTTTCCCATTGCAGATTTCAAGAAAAATGTGTTAGCAAACTGATCACTGAAGAGAACCGTGTAACTCTGTGAGTTGCATTCATACATCCAAGTGCGTTTTCCCAGAAGGCTTCTTTCCAGTTTTTATCTGAAGATATTTCTTTTTCACCATAACACTCAATGAGGTCCCAAATATCTCCTTCGCAGAATCCACGACAACAGTGTTATTAAACAGTTTCAAGAAGGGAAGAGTGGAAATCTGTGTGATGAAGTCACACATCAGAAAGCAATCTCTCAGAAAGCTTCCGTCTAGTTATTATCTGAGGATATTTACTTTCTCAAAATGGGCCCCAAAGGGCTCCCAAATATCACTTTGCAGATTCCAGGAAAAGAGTGTTAGCAAACTGCTTCCTGAGGTCTAAGCTGTAAATCTGTGAGATGAATTCACAAATCACAATGAAGTTTCTCGGAAAGCTTCTTTCAGGTTTTGAACTGTCGATATTTCCTTTATCCGCGTAGGCCTCAATGCGATCCAAAGTAGCCCTTCTCAGGTTCCTCAAAGACAGTGGTAATGGACTGTTCCAGGAAACATAAGTGTAAGTCCGTGAGATGAATTAACACACTACCAAGAAGTTTCTAGGAAAGCTTCTTTCTAGCTTTCATCTGAGGATATTTCCTTTGTCACCGTAAGCTTCATTAAGCTAAGAAAAATCCCATTGCAGATTTCGTGAAAACTGTGTTAGGAAACTGATCCCTAACGTGAAACGTGTAACTCTGTGAGGTGCATTCGTACATCGAAGTGCATTTTCCTAGAAGGCTTATTTCCAGTTTTTATCTGAAGATATTTCCTTTTTCGCCATAGCCCTCAATGAGCTCCCAAATATCACCTTGCAGAATCCTCGACAACAGTGTTAGCAAACTGTTCCAAGAAGGGAAGGGTGGATCTCTGTGTGATGAAGTCACACATCAGAAAAAAATCTCTCAGAAAGCTCTCTCTAGTTATTATCTGAGGATATTTCCTTTTTCACAATGGGCCCCAATGGGGTCCCAAATATCACTTTGCAGATTCCACGACAAGATAGTTAGTAAACTGCTTCCTGAGGTCTATGCTGTAACTCCGTGAGATGAATTCACAGATCACAAAGAAGTTTCTCAGAAACCTTCTTTCACGTTTTCAACTGAGGATATTTCTGTTATCGGCGTAGGCCTCAATGCGATCCAAAGCAGCCCTTCTCAGGGTCCTCAAAGACAATGTTAATGTACTGTTCATGAAACATAAGTGTAACTCTGTGAGATGAATTCACACATCAACAAGAAGTTTCTAGGAAAGTTTCTTTCTAGTTTTCATCTGAGGATATTTCCTTTGTTACCGTAAGCTTCATTGAGCTAAGAAGTATCCCATTGCAGATTTCAAGAAAACTGTGTTAGGAAACTGATCACTGAAGTGAAACGTGCAACTCTGTGAGTTGTATTCATATATCGAAGTGCATTTTCCCAGAAATCTTCTTTCTAGTTTTCATCTGAAGATATTTACTTTTTCACCATAGCCCTAAATGAGTTCCCAAATATCACTTGGCAGAATCCACGACATCAGTGTTAACAAACTGTTCCAAGAAGGGAAGGGTGGAACTCTGTGTGATGAAGTCACACATCAGAAAGCAATCTCTCAGAAAGCATCTCTCTAGTTATTATCTCAGGATATTTCCTTTTGCACAATGGGCCCCAATGTGCTCCCGAATATCACTTTACAGTTTCCACGAAAAGAGTGTTAGCAAACTGCTTCCTGAGGTCTAAGCTGTAACACTGTAAGATGATTTCACAGATCACAAAGAAGTTTCTCAGAAAGCTTCTTTCACGTTTTGAACTGATGATATTTCCTTTATCAGCGTAGGCTTCAATGCCATCCAAATTAGCCCTTCTCAGGTTCTTCAAAGACAGTGTTAATGGACTGTTCCAGGAAACATAAGTGTAACTCTGTGGGATGAATTCACTTATCACCAAGAAGTTTCAAAGCAGGATTCTTTCTAGTTTTCAACTGAGGATATTTCTTTTGTCACCGTAAGCTTCATTGCGCTAAGTAGTATCCCATTGCAGATTTCAAGAAAACTGTGCTAGCAAACTGATCACTGAACAGAAACGTATAACTCTGTGAGATGCATTCATGCATCGAAGTGCATTTTCCCAGAAGGATTCTTTCCAGTTTTTATCTGAAGATTTTTCCTTTTTCACCATAGCCCTCAATGAGCTCCCAAATATCACTTTGCAGAATCCACGAAAACTGTATTAGGAAACTCTTCCAAGAAGGGAAGGTTGGAACTCTGAGTGATGAAGTCACATATCAGAAAGCAATCTCTCAAAAAGCTTCTCTCTAGTTATTATCTGAGGATATTTCCTTTTTCACAATGTGCCCCAACGGGCTCCCAATATCACTTTGCAGATTCCACGAAGAGTGTTAGGAAATTGCCTCCTGAAGTCTAAGCTGTAACTCTGTGAGATGAATTCACAGATCACAAAGAAGTTTCTCAGAAACTTTCTTTCACGTTTTGAACTGATGATATTTCCTTTATCAGCGTAGGCTTCAATACAATCCAAAGTAGCCCTTCTCAGGTTCTTCAAAGACAGTGTTAATGGACTGTTCCAGGAAACATAAGTGTAAATCTGTGAGTCGAATTCACACATCACCAAGAAGTTTCTAAGAATGCTTCTTTCTAGTTTTCATCTGAGGATATTTCCTTTGTCACCGTAAGCTCAATTGCGCGAAGAAGTATCCCAGTGCAGATTTCAAGAAAACTGTTAGGAAACTGATCACTGAAGAGAAACGTGTAACTCTGTGAGATGCATTCATACATCGAAATGCATTTTCCCAGAAGGCTTCTTTCCAGTTTTTATCTGAAGTTATTTCCTTTTTCACCATAGCCCTCAATGAGCTCCCTAATATCACTTTGCAGAATCCACGACAACTGTGTTAGCAAACTGTTCCAAAAAGGGAAGGGTGGAAATCTGTGTGATGAAGTCACACATCGGAGAGCAATCTCTCAGAAAGCTTCTCTGTAGTTATTTCTGAGGATATTTCCTTTTTCACAATGGGCCCCAATGGGCTCCCAAATATCACTTTGCACATTCCACGAAAAGAGTGTTAGCAAACTGCTTCCTGAGGTCTAAGCTGTAACTCTGTGAGATGAATTCACAGATCACAAAGAAGTTTCTCAGAAAGCTTCTTACACGTTTTGAACTGATGATATTTCCTTTATCAGCCTAGGCCTCAATGCGATCCAAATAGCCCTTCTCAGGTTCCTCAAAGACAGTGTTACTGGACTGTTCCAGGAAACATAAGTGTAACTCTGTGAGATGAATTCACACATCACCAAGAAGTTTCTTTTTCTTTTTCTTTTTTTTTTTTTTACAGTCAGTGGACATATTTATTTGAATTTTCAGTTTTTTTTTATTATTATACTTTAAGTTCTAGGGTACATATGCATAACGTGCACGTTTGTTACATATGTATACTTATGCCCTGTTGGTGTGCTGCACCCATCAACTCGTCAGCACCCATCATTTCATCATTTATATCATGTATAACTCCCCAATGCAATCCCTCCCTCCTCCCCCCTCCCCATGATAGGCCCCAGTGTGTGATGTTCCCCTTCCCGAGTCCAAGTGATCTAATTCGTCAGTTCCCACCTATGAGTGAGAATATGCGGTGTTTGGTTTTCTCTTCTTGTGATAGTTTGCTAAGAATGATGGTTTCCAGCTGCATCCATGTCCCTACAAAGGACGCAAACTCATCCTTTTTTATGGCTGCATAGTATTCCATGGTGTATATGTGCCACATTTTCTTAATCCAGTCTGTCACAGATGGACATTTGGGTTGATTCCAAGTCTTTGCTATTGTGAATAGTGCCGCAATAAACATACGTGTGCATGTGTCTTTGTAGTAGAATAATTTATAATCCTTTGGGTATATACCCAGTAGTGGGATGGCTGGGTCATATGGTACATCTAGTTCTAGATCCTTGAGGAATTGCCATACTGTTTTCCATAATGGTTGAACTAGTTTACAATCCCACCAACAGTGTAAAAGTGTTCCTATTTCTCCACAACTCCAAGACACATAATTGCCAGATTCACCAAAGTTGAAATGAAGGAAAAAATCTTAAGGGCAGCCAGAGAAAGGTCGGGTTACCCACAAAGGGAACCCCATCAGAATAACAGCAGATCTCTCGGCAGAAACTCTACAAGGCAGAAGAGAGTGCGGGCCAATATTCAACGTTCTTAAAGAAAAGAATTTAAACCCAGAATTTCATATCCAGCCAAACTAAGTTTCATAAGTGAAGAGAAATAAAATCCTTTACAGATAAGCAAATGCTTAGAGATTTTGTCAGCACCAGGCCTGCCTTACAAGAGACCCTGAAGGAAGCCCTAAACATGGAAAGGAACAACCGGTACCAGCCATTGCAAAAACATGCCAAAATGTAACGACCATCGAGGCTAGGAAGAAACTGCATCAACTAACGAGCAAATAACCAGTTAATATCATAATGACAGGATCAAGTTCACATATAACACTATTAACCTTAAATTTCAATGGACTAAATGCTCCAATTAAAAGACACAGACTGGCAAACTGGATAAAGAGTCAAGACCCATCAGTCTGCTGTATTCAGGAGACCCATCTCACATGCAGAGACATACATAGGCTCAAAATAAAGGGATGGAGGAAGATCTACCAAGCAAATGGAGAACAAAAAAAAGCAGGGGTTGCAATCCTAGTCTCTGATAAAACAGACTTTAAACCATCAAAGATCAAAAGAGACAAAGAAGGCCAGCACATAATGGTAAAGGGATCAATTCAACAGGAAGAGCTAACTCTCCTAAATATATATGCACCCAATACAGGAGCACCCAGATTCATAAAGCAAGTTCTTAGAGACTTCCAAAGAGACTTAGACTCCCATACAATAATAAAGGGAGACTTCAACACTCCACTGTCAACATTAGACAGATCAACGAGACAGAAAGTTAACAAGGATATCCAGGAATTGAACTCATCTCTGCACCAAGCGGACCTAATAGACATCTATAGAACTCTCCACCCCAAATCAACAGAATATACATTCTTCTCAGCACCACATCGCACTTATTCCAAAATTGACCACATAATTGGAAATGAACCACTCCTCAGCAAATGTAAAAGGACAGAAATTATAACAAACTGTCTCTCAGACCACAGTGCAATCAAACTAGAACTCAGGACTAAGAAACTCAATCAAAACTGCTCAACTACATGGAAATGGAACAACCTGCTCCTGAATGACTACTGGGTACATAACGAAATGAAAGCAGAAATAGAGATGTTCTTTGAAACCAATGAGAACAAAGATACAACATACCAGAATCTCTGGGACATATTTAAAGCAGTGTGTAGAGGGAAATTGATAGCACTAAATGCCCACAAGAGAAAGCAGGAAAGATCTAAAATTGACACTCTAACATCACAATTAAAAGAACCAGAGAGGCAAGAGCAAACACATTCAAAAGCTAGCAGAAGGCAAGAAATAACTAAGATCAGAGCAAAACTGAAGGAGATAGAGACAAAAAAAAACCCTACAAAAAATCAATGAATCCAGGAGTTGGTTTTTTGAAAAGATCAACAAAATTGACAGACCGCTAACGAGACTAATAAAGAAGTTTCTAAGAAAGCTTCTCTCTAGTTATTATCTGAGGATATTTCCTTTTTCACAATGGGCCTCAATGTGTTCCCAAATATCACTTTGCAGATTCCACGAAAAGAGTGTTAGCAAACTGCTTCCTGAGGTCTAAGCTGTAACTCAGGTGAGATGAATTCACAGATCACAAAGAAGATTCTCAGAAAGCTTCTTTCACGTTTTGAACTGATGATATTTCCTTTACCAGCGTAGACCTAAATGCGATCCAAAGCAGCCCTTCTCAGGTTCCTCAAAGACAGTGTAAATGGACTGTTCCAGGAAACAAAAGAGTAACTCTTTGAGTTGAATTCACACATCACCAAGAAGTTTCTAGGAAAGCTTCTCTCTAGTTTTCATCTGAGGATATTTACTTTGTAACCCTAAGCTTCATTGCGCTAAGTAATATCCCATTGAAGATTTCAAGAAAACTGTGTTAGCAAACTCATCAGTGAAGAGAAACGTGTAACTCCCTGAGGTGCATTCATTCATCGAAGTGCATTTTCACAGGCGGTTTCTTTCCAGTTTTTATCTGAAGGTATTTCCTTTTCCACCATAGCCCTCAATGAGCTCCAAAATATCACTTTGCAAAATCCACTACAACAGTGTTAGCAAACTGTAACAAGAAGGGAAGTGTGGAACTCTGTGTGATGAAGTCACACATCAGAAAGTAATCTCTCAGAAAGCTTCTTTCTACTTATTATCTGAGGATATTTCCTTTTTCAAAATGGGCCCCAATAGGCTAACAAATATCACTTTGCAGATTCCGCGAAAAGAGTGTTAGCAAACTGCTTCCTGAGGTCTAAGCTGTAACACTTTGAGATGAATTCACAGATGACAAAGAAGTTTGTGGGAAAGATTCTTTCACGTTTTGAACTGATGATATTTCCTTTATCAGCGTAGGCCTCAATGCGATCCAAAGTACCCTTCTCAGGTTCCTCAATGACAGTGCTAATGGACAGTTCCAGGAAACATAAGTGTAACTCTGTGAGATGAATTCATATATCACCAAGAAGTTTCCGGGAAAACTTCTTTCGTGTTTTCTTCTGAGGATATTTCCTTTGTCACCATAAGCGTCATTACGCGAAGAAGTATCCCATTGCAGATTTCAAGAAAACTGTGTTAGCAAACTGATCACTGAAGAGAAACATGTAACTCTGTGTGTTGCATTCATACATCGAAGTGCATTTTCCCAGAAGGCTTCTTTCCAGTTTTTATCTGAAGATATTTCCTTTTTCACCATAGACCTCAATGAGCTGCCAAATATAACTTTGCAGAATCCACGACAACAGTGTTAGCAAAGTGTTCAATGAAGGGAATTGTGGAATTCTGTGTGATGAAGTCACACATCAGAAAGAAATGTCTTAGAAAGCTTCTGTCTAGTTATATTGCCTTTTTCACAATGTTCCCCACTGGGCTCCAAAATATCACATTGCAAATTCCACGAAAAGAGTGTTAGCAATCTGCTTCCTGAGGTCTAAGCTGTAACGCTGTGAGATGAATTCACAGATCATAAAGAAGATTCTCAGAAAGCTTCTCTCACGTTTTGAACTGATGATATTTCCTTTATCAGCGTAGGCCTCAAGGCAATCCCAATTAGCCCTTCTCAGGTTCCCCAAAGACAGTGTTAATGGACTGTTCCAGGAAACATAAGTGCAACTCTGAGATGAATTCACACATCTCCAACAACCTTCTAGGAAAGCTTCTTTCAAGTTTTCATCTGAGGATATTTCCTTTGTCACCGTAAGCTTCATTGCGCTAAGAAGTATCCCATTGCAGATTTCAAGAAAACTGTGTTAGCAAACTGATCACCGAAGAGAAACGTGTAACTCTGTGAGTTGCTTTCATACATGGAAGTGCATTTTCCCAGAATGTTCTGTCCAGTTTTTATCTGAAGTTATTTCCTTTTTCACCATAGCCCTCAATGAGATCCCAAATATCACTTTGCAGAATCCACGACAACTGTGTTAGCAAACTGTTCCAAGAAGAGAAGGGTGGAACTCTGTGTGTGAAGTCACACCTCAGAAAGCAATCTCTCAGAAAGCTTCTCCTTAGTTATTATCTGAGGATATTACCTTTTTCGCAATTGGCCCCAATGGGCTCCCAAATATCACTTTGCAGATTCCACGAAAAGAGTGTTAGCAAACTGCTTCCTGAGGTCTAAGCTGTAACTCTGTGAGATGAATTCACAGATGACAAAGAAGTTTCTCAGAAAGCTTCTTTCACGTTTTGAACTGATGATATTTCCTTTATCAGCGTAGGCCTCAATGCGATCCAAAGTAGCCCTTCTCAGGTTCCTCAAGGACACTGTTAATGGACACTTCAGTAAACATAAGTGTAACTCTGGGAGATGAATTTACACATCATCAAGAAATTTCTAAGAAAGCTTCTCTCTAGTTTTCATCTGAGGATATTTCCCTTGTCACCATAAGCTTCATTGCGCTAAGAAGTACCCCATTGCAGATTTCAAGAAAACTGTGTTAGCAAACTGATGACTGAAGAGAAACGTGTAACTCTGTGTTGCATTCATACATCGAAGTGCATTTTCCCAGAAGACTTCTTCCTAGTTTTTATCTTAAGATATTTCCATTTTCACCATAGCCCTCCATGAGCTCCCAAATATCACTTTGCAGAATCCAAGACAACAGTGTTAGCAAACTGTTCCAAGAAGTGAAGTGTGGAACTCTCTATGATGAACTCACACCTCAGATGGCAATGTCTTAGAAAGCTTCTCTTTAGTTATTATCTGAGGTTGTTTCCTTTTTCACAATGGGCCCCTATGGGATCCCAAATATCACTTTACAGATTCCACGAAAAGAGTGTTAGCAAACTGCTTCCTGAGGTCTAAGCTGTAATTCTGTGAGGTGAATTCACAGATCACAAAGGAGTCTCTCAGAAACCTTCTTTACGTTCTGAACTGATGATATTTCCTTTATTTGCGTAGGCATCAATGCGATCCAAAATAGCCCTTCTCAGGTTCGTCAAAGACAGTGTTAATGGACTGTTCCAGGAAACATAAGTGTAACTCTGTGAGTAGAATTCACACAACACCAAGAAGTTTATGGGAAAGCTTCTTTCTAGTTTTCGTCTGAGGACATTTCCTTTGTCACCGTAAGCTTCACTACTCTAAGAAGTATCCCATTGCAGATTGCAAGAAAACTGTGTTAGCAAACTGATCACTGAAGAGAAAGGTGGAACTCTGTGAGATGCATACATACATCGAAGTTCATTTTCCCAGAAGGCTTCTTTCCAGTTTGTATCTGAAGATATTTCCTTTTTCACCGTAGCCCTCAATGAGCTCCCAAATATCACTTTGCAGTATCCACGACAACGGTGTTAGCAAACTGTTCCAAGAGGGAAGGGTAGAACTCTGTGTGTTGAAATCACACCTCAGAAAGCAATCTCTCAGAAAGCTTCTCTCTAGTATTATCTGAGGATATTTCCTTTTTCACAATGGGCCCCAGTGGGCTCCCAAATATCTCCTTGCAGATTCCACGAAAAGAGTGTTAGCAAACTGCTTCGTGAGTTGTAAGCTGTGACTCTGTGAGATGAATTCACAGATCAGAAAGGAGTCTCTCAAAAAGCTTTTTTCACGTTTTGAACTGATGATATTTCCTTTTTCAGCATCAGCCTCAATGCGATCCAAAGTAACCCTTCTCATGTTCCTCAAAGAGAGTGTTAATGGACTGTTCCAGGAAACATAATTGTAACTCTGTGAGATGAATTCACCCATCACCAAGAAGATTCTAACAAAGTTACTTTCTAGTTTTCATCTGAGGATATTTCCTTTGTCATCGTAAGCTTCACTGTGCTATAAAGTATCCCATTGCAGATTTCAAGAGAACTATGTTAGCAAACTAATCACTGAAGAGAAAAGTGTAACTCTGTGAGTTGCATTCCTACATCGAAGTGCATTTTCCCAGAAGGCTTCTTTCCAGTTTTTATCTGAAGAGATTTCCTTTTTCACCATAGCCTTCAAATAGTTCCCAAATAACACTTTGCAGAATCCACGACAACAGTGTTAGCAAACTGTTCCAAGAAGGGAAGGTTGGAACGCTGTGTGATGAAGTCACACCTCAGAAAGCAATCTCTCAGAAAGCTTCTCTCTAGTTATTATCTGAGGATGTTTCCTTTTTCAAAATGGGACCCAATGGGCTCCCAAATATCACTTTGCAGATTCCCCGAAAAGAGGGTTAGCAAACTGCTTCCTGAAGTCTAAGCTGTAACTCTGTGAGAAGAATTCACAGATCACAAAGAAGTTTCTGAGGAAGCTTCTCTCAAGTTTTGAACTGACTATATTTCCTTTATAAGTGTAGGCCTCAATGTGATCCTTAGTAGCCCTTGTCGGGTTCTTCAAAGACAGTGTAGAAGGACTGTTCATGGAAACATAAGTGTAATTCTGTGAGACGAATTCACACATCACCAAGAGGTTTCTACGAAAGCTTCTTTCTAGTTTTCATCTGAGGATATTTCCTTTGTCACCGAAAGCTTCATTGCGCTAAGAAGTATCCCATTGCAGATTTCAAGAAAACTGTGTTAGCAAACGGATCACTGAAGAGAAAAGTGTAACTCTGTGAGTTGCATTCATACATCGAAGTGCATTTTCCAAGAAGGCTTCTTTCCAACTTTAATCTGAAGATATTTTCTTTTTCACCATAACCCTCAATGAGCTCCTAAATATCACTTTGCAGAATCCACGAAAACTGTGTCAGCAAACTGTTCAAAAAGGGAAGGGTGGAACTCTGTGTGATGAAGTCACACCTCAGAAAGCAATCTCTCAGAAAGCCTCTCTCCAGTTATTATCTGGGGATATTTCCTTTTTCACAATGGGCCCCAACGGAATCCCAAATATCAATTTGCAGTTTCCACGAAAGGAGTGTTAGCAAACTGCTTCGTGAGGACTAAGTTGTAACTGTGTGAGATGAATCCACAGATCAGAAGGAAGTTTCTCAGATAGCTCCTCTCACTTTTTCAACTGATTATATTTCCTTTAGCAGTGTAGGCCTCAATGCAATCCAAAGTAGCCCTTCTCAGGTACCTCAAAGACAGTCCTAACGGACTGTTCCAGGAAACATAAGTGTAACTCTGTGAGATGAATTCACCAATCACCAAGACGTTTCTAAGAAAGCTTCTTTCCAGTTTTCACCTGAGGATATCTCCTTTGTCACCGTAAGCTTCATTGCGCTAAGAAATATCCCATTGCAGATTTTAAGAAAACTGTATTAGCAACCTGATCACTGAAGAGAAAGGTGTAACTCTCTTAGTTGCATTCATATATCGAAGTGCATTTTCCCAGAAGGCTTCTTTCCAGTTTTCATCTGAAGATATTTCCTTTTTTTCCATAGCCCTCTAGGAACTCCCAAATATCACATTGCAGAATCCACGACAACTGTGTTAGCAAACTGTTCCAAGAAGGGAAGAGTGGAACTCTGTGTGATGAAGTCGCACCTCAGAAAGCAATCTCTCAGAAAGCTTCTCTCTAGTTATTATCTGAGGATGTTTCCTTTTTCACAATGGGCCCCAATGGGCTCGCAAATATCCCTTTGCAGTTTCCACGAAAAGAGTGTTAGCAAACTGCTTCATGAGGACTAAGTTGTAACTCTGTGAGATGAATTCACAGATCACAAAGAAGTTTCTGAGAAAGCTTCTTTCACTTTTTGAACTGATTATATTTCCTTTATCAGCGTAGGCCTCAATGCCATCCAAAGTAGCCCTTGTCGGGTTCCTCAAAGACAGTGTTAAAGGACGGTTCCAGGAAATATACGTGTAACTCTGTGAGACGAATTCACACATCACCAAGAGTTTTCTAAGAAAGCTTCTTTCTCGTTTTCCTGTGAGGATATTTCCTTTGTCACCGTAAGCTTCATTGCGCTAAGAAGTATCCCATTGCAGATTTCAAGAAAACTGTGTTAGCAAACGGATCACTGATGAGAAAAGTGTAACTCTGTGAGTTGCATTCATACATCGAAGTGCATTGTCCCAGAAGACTTCTTTACAGCTTTTATCTGAAGATATTTCCTTTTTCACCATAGCCCTCAATGAGCTCCTAAATATCACTTTGCAGAATCCACGACAACTGTGTCAGCAAACTGTTCCAAGAAGGGAAGGGTGGAACTCTGTGTAATGAAGTCTCACCTCAGAAAGCAATCTCTGAGAAAGCTTCTCTCTAGTTATTATCTGAGGATATTTCCTTTTTCACAATGGGCCTCAATGCGGTCACAAATATCACCTTGCAGACTCCGCGAAGACAGTGTTAGCAAACTGCTTCATGAGGAATAAGTTGTAACTCTGTGAGATGAATCCACAGATCACAAAGAAGTTTCTTATATAGCTTCCCTCACTTTTTCAACTGATTATATTTCCTTTATCAGCGTCGGCCTCAATGCAATCCAAAGTAGCCCTTCTCAGGTTCCTCAAAGACAGTGTTAACGGACTGTTCCAGGAAACATAAGTGTAACTCTGTGAGATGAATTCACCCATCACCAAGACGTTTTTAAGAAAGCTTCTTTCGTGTTTTTATCTGAGGATATTTCCTTTGTCACCGTAAGCTTCACTACGCAAAGAAATATCCCATTGCATATTTCAAGAAAACTGTGTTAGCAAACTTATCACTGAAGAGAAAGGTGTAACTCTATCAGTTGCATTCACACATCGAAGTGCATTTTCCCAGACGGCTTCTTTTCAGTTTTTATCTGAAAATATTTCCTTTTTCACCATGGCCCTCAAAGGGCTCCCAAATATCACTTGGCAGAATCCACGAAAACCGTGTTAGCAAACTGTTCCAAGAAGAGAAGGGTGGAACTCTGTGTGATGAAGTCACACCTCAAAAAGCAATCTCTCAGAACGACTCTCTCTAGTTATTATCTGAGGATATTTCCTTTTTCACAATGGGCCCCAATGGGCTCCCAAATATCTCTTTGCAAGTTCCACGAAAAGAGTGTTAGCAAACTGCTACAGGAGGACTAAGGTGTAACTCTGTGAGATGAATTCACAGATCACAAAGAAGTTTCTCAGAAAGCTTCTTTCACGTTTTGAACAGATGATACTTCCTTTATCAGCGTAGGCCTCAATGCAATCCAAAGTAACCCTTCTCGGTTTCCTCAAAGACGGTGTTAATGGACTGTTCTCGGAAACACAAGTGTAATTCCGTGAGATGAATTCACACATCACCAAGAAGTTTCTAAGAAAGCTTCTTTCTACTTTTCATATGAGGATATTTCCTTTGTCACCGTAAGCTTCACTGCTCTAAGAAGGATCCCATTGCAGATTTCAAGAAAATTGTGTTAGCAAACTGATCACTGAAGGAAAAGGTGCCACTCTCTGAGTTGCATTCCTACATCGAAGTGCATTTTCCCAGAAGGCTTCTTTCTAGTTTTTATCCGACGATATTTCCTTTTTCACCATAGCCCTCAATGAGCTCCCAAATATCACTTTGCAGAATCCATGACAACCGTGTTAGCAAACTGTTCCAAGAAGGGAAGGGTGGAACTCTGTGTGATGAAGTCACACCTCAAAAAGCAATCTCTCAGAAAGCTTCTCTCTAGTTATTATCTGAGGATATTTCCTTTTTCACAATGGGCCCCAATCGGCTCTGAAATATCACTTCGCTGATTCCACGTAAAGAGTTTTAGCAAACTGCTTCATGATGACTAAGTTGTAACACTGTGAGATGAACTAACAGATCACAACGAAGTTTCTCAGAAAGCCTCCCTCACTTTTTGAACTGCTTATATTTCCTTTATCAGCGTAGGGCTCAATGCAATCTAAAGGAGCCCTTCTCAGGTTCCTCAAGGACAGTGTTAATGGACTGTTCCCAGAAACATAAGTGTAACTCTGTGAGATGAATTCACACATCATCAAGAAGTTTCTAAGAAAGCTTCTTTCTAGTTTTCATCTGACGAGATTTCCTTTGTCACCGTAAGCTTCATTGTGCTACGAAGTATCCCATTGCAGATATCAAGAAAACTGTGTTAGCAAACTGATCACTGAAAAGAAAGGTGTAACTCTGTGAGTTGCATTCATACAGAGAAGTGCATTTTCTCAGAACGCTTCTTTCCAGTGATTATCTGAAGATATTTCCTTTTTCTCCATAGCCGTAAATGTGCTCCCAAATATCCCTTTGCAGAATCCACGACAACACTGTTAGCAAACTGTTCCAAGAAGGGAAGGGTGGATCTCTGTGTGATGAAGTCACACCTCAGAAAGCAATCTCTCAGAAAGCTTCTCTCTACTTATTATCGGAGGATATTTCCTTTTTCACAATGGGACCCAATGGGCTCCCAAATATCACTTTGCAGATTCCACGAAAGAGTGTTAGCAAACTGCTTCATGATGACTAAGTTGAAACACCGTGAGATGAATTCACAGATCACAAAGAAGTTTCTCAGAAAGCTTCTCTCACTTTTCGAACTGATGATATTTCCTTTATCAGCGTAGGCCTCAAAGGGATCCAACGTAGCCCTTCTCAGGTTCCTCAAAGACAGTGTTATTGGACTGTTCAAGGAAACATAAGTGTAACTCTGTGAGATGAATTCACACATCACCAGGAAGTTTCAAAGAAAGCTTCTTTCTCGTTTTCATCTGAGGATGTTTCTTTGTCACCGTAGGCTTCATTGCACTAAGAAATATAACATTGCAGATTTCAAGAAAACTGTTAGGAAGCTGATCACTGAAGAGAAAGTTGTAACTCTGTTAGTTGCATTCATACATCGAAGTGCAGTTTCCCAGAAGACTTCTTTCCAGTTTTTATTTGAAGATATTTACTTTTTCACCATAGCCCTCAATGAGCTCCCAAATATCACTTTGCAGAATCCATGACAACTGTGTTAGCAATCTGTTCCAAAAAGGGAAGGGTGGAACTCTGTGTGGTGCAGTCACACATGAGAAAGCAATCTCTCAGAAAGCATCTCTCTCTTTATTATCTGAGGATATTTCCTTTTACAAAATGGGCTCCAATTAGCTCCCAAATATCACTTTGCAGATTCCACGAAAATGTGTTAGCAGACTGCTTCATGAGGACTAAGTTGTATCACTTTGAGATGAATTCACAGATGACAAAGAAGTTTCTCAGAAAGCCTCTTTCACGTTTTGAACTGATGATATCTCCTTCATCATTGTAGGCCCCAATGCGATAAAAAGTAATCCTTCTTAGGTACCTCAAAGACAGTGTAAATGGACAGTTCCCGGAAAAATAAGTGTAAATATGTGATACGAATTCACACATCACCAAGAAGTTTCTAAGAAACCTTCTCTCTAATTTTCATCTGAGATATTTCCTTTGTCACCGTAAGCTTCGTTGCGATAAGAAGTATCCCATTGCAGATTTCAAGAAAACTGTGTTAGCAAACTGATCACTGAAGAGAAACATGTAACTCTGTGAGTTGCATTCATACATCGAAGTGCATTTTCCAGACGGCTCCTTTCCAGTTTTTATCTGAAGATATTTCCTTTTTCACCTTAGCCCTCAATGATCTCCCAAATATCACTTTGCAGAATCCACGACAACTATGTTAACAAACTCTTCCAAGAAGGGAAGGGTGGAACTCTGTGTCATGAAATCACACATGAGAAAGCAATCTCTCAGAAAGCTTCTTTCTAGTTATTATCTGAGGATATTCCCTTTTTCACAATGGGCCTCAATGGGCTCCCAAATTTCACTTTGCAGATTCCACGAAAGAGTGTTAGTAAATGCTTCATGAGGACTAAGTTGTAACTCTGTGAGATGAATTCACAGATTACAAAGAAGTTCCTCAGAAAGGTAATCTCACGTTTTGAACTGATGATATTTGCTTTATCAGCATAGGCCTCAATGCGATCCAAAGTAGCCCTTCTCAGATTCCTCAAAGACAGTGTTAATGGACACTTCCCGGAAAAATCAGTCTAACCATTTGAGATGAATTAACACATCACCAAGAAGTTTCTGAGAAAGCTTCTTTCTAGTTTTCATCTGAGGATATTTCCTTTGTCACCGTAAGCTTCATTGCGTTAACAAGTATCCCATTGCAGATTTCAAGAAAACTGTGTTAGCAAACAGATCACTGAAGAGAAACGTGTAACTCTATGAGTTGCATTCATACATTGAAGTGCATTTTCCCAGAAGGCTTCTTTACAGTTTTTATCTGAAAAGATTTCCTTTTTCACCAAAGCCCTCAATGAGCTCCAAAATATCACTTGACGGAAACCACAACAACAGTTTTAGCAAACTGTTCCAGAAAGGGAAGGGTGGAACTCTGTGAGATGAATTCACACATCACTAAGAATTTTCTGCGACACTTTTTTCTAGTTTTCATCTGAGGATATTTCATTTGTCACCATAAACTTCATTGCGCTAAGATCTTTCCCATTGCAGATTTCAAAAAAAATGTGTTAGCAAACTGATCACTGAAGAGATCCGTGTAACTCTGTGAGTTGCATTCATACATCCAAGTGCGTTTTCCCAGAAGGCTTCTTTCCAGTTTTTATCTGAAGATATTTCTTTTTCACCATAACACTCAATGAGCTCCCAAATATCTCTTCGCAGAATCCATGACAACAGTGTTATTAAACAGTTTCAAGAAGGGAAGAGTGGAAATCTGTGTGATGAAGTCACACATCAGAAAGCAATCCATCAGAAAGCTTCCGTCTAGTTATTATCTGAGGATATTTACTTTCTCAAAATGGGTCCCAAAGGGCTCCCAAATATCACTTTGCAGATTCCAGGAAAAGAGTGTTAGCAAACTGCTTCCTGAGGTCTAAGCTGTAAATCTGTGAGATGAATTCACAAATCACAATGAAGTTTCTCGGAAAGCTTCTTTCAGGTTTTGAACTGTCGATATTTCCTTTATCCGCGTAGGCCTCAATGTGATGCAAAGTAGCCCTTCTCAGGTTCCTCAAAGACAGTGGTAATGGACTGTTCCAGGAAACATAAGTGTAAGTCCGTGAGATGAATTAACACACTACCAAGAAGTTTCCAGGAAAGCTTCTTTCTAGCTTTCATCTGAGGATATTTCCTTTGTCACCATAAGCTTCATTAAGCTAAGAAGAATCCCATTGCAGATTTCGTGAAAACTGTGTTAGGAAACTGATCCCTAACGTGAAACGTGTTACTCTGTGATGTGCATTCGTACATCGAAGTGCATTTTCCCAGAAGGCTTATTTCCAGTTTTTATCTGAAGATATTTCCTTTTTCGCCATAGCCCTCAATGAGCTCCCAAATATCACCTTGCAGAATCCTCGACAACAGTGTTAGCAAACTGTTCCAAGAAGGGAAGGGTGGACTTCTGTGTGATGAAGTCACACATCAGAAAAAAATCTCTCAGAAAGCTCTCTCTAGTTATTATCTGAGGATATTTCCTTTTTCACAATGGGACCCAATGTGCTCCCAAATATCACTTTGCAGATTCCCGGACAAGAGGGTTAGCAAACTGCTTCCTGAGGTCTAAGCTGTAACTCTGTGAGAGGAATTCACAGATCACAAAGAAGTTTCTGAGGAAGCTTCTCTCACGTTTTGAACTGATTATATTTCCTTTATAAGTGTAGGCCTCAATGTGATCATTAGTAGCCCTTATCGGGTTCCTCAAAGACAGTGTAAAAGGACTGTTCATGGAAACATAAGTGTAATTCTGTGAGACGAATTCACACATCACCAAGAGGTTTCTACGAAAGCTTCTTTCTAGTTTTCATCTGAGGATATTTCCTTTGTCACCGAAAGCTTCATTGCGCTAAGAAGTATCCCATTGCAAATTTCAAGAAAACTGTGTTAGCAAACGGATCACTGAAGAGAAAAGTGTAACTCTGTGAGTTTCATTCATACATCGAAGTGCATTTTCCAAGAAGGCTTCTTTCCAGCTTTTATCTGAAGATATTTTCTTTTTCACCATAGCCCTCAATGAGCTCTTAAATATCACTTTGCAGAATCCACGACAACTGTGTCAGCAAACTGTTCAAAAAGGGAAGGGTGGAACTCTGTGTGATGAAGTCACACCTCAGAAAGCAATCTCTCAGAGAGCTTCTCTCTAGTTATTATCTGGGGATATTTCCTTTTTCACAATGGGCCCCAACGGTATCCCAAATATCAATTTGCAGTTTCAACTAAAAGAGTGTTAGCAAACTGCTTCGTGAAGACTAAGTTGTAACTATGTGAGATGAATCCACAGATCACAAGGAAGTTTCTCAGACAGCTCCCCTCACTTTTTCAACTGATTATATTTCCTTTAGCCGTGTAGGCCTCAATGCAATCCAAAGTATCCTTCTCAGGTACCTCAAAGACAGTCCTAACGGACTGTTCCAGGAAACATAAATGTAACTCTGTGAGATGAATTCACCAATCACCAAGATGTTTCTAAGACAGCTTCTTTCCAGTTTTCATCTGAGGATATCTCCTTTGTCACCGTAAGCTTCATTGCGCTAAGAAATATCCCATTGCAGATTTCAAGAAAACTGTATTAGCAACCTGATCACTGAAGACAAAGGTGTAACTCTCTTAGTTGCATTCATATATCGAAGTGCATTTTCCCAGAAGGCTTCTTTCCAGTTTTTATCTGAAGATATTTCCTTTTTTTCCATAGCCCTCTAGGAACTCCCAAATATCACATTGCAGAATCCACGACAACTGTGTTAGCAAACTGTTCCAAGTAGGGAAGGGTGGAACTCTGTGTGATGAAGTCGCACCTCAGAAAGCAATCTTTCAGTAAGCTTCTCTCCAGTTATTATCTGAGGATGTTTCCTTTTTCACAATGGGCCCCAATGGGCTCGCAAATATCCCTTTGCAGTTTCCACGAAAAGAGTGTTAGCAAACTGCTTCATGAGGACTAAGTTGTAACTCTGTGAGATGAATTCACAGATCACAAGGAAGTTTCTCAGATAGCTTCCCTCACTTTTTCAACTGATTATATTTCCTTTATCAGAGTAGGCCTCAGTGCAATCCAAAGTAACCCTTCTCAGGTTCCTCAAAGACAGTGTTAACGGACTGTTCCAGGAAACATAAATGTAACTCTGTGAGATGAATTCACCCATCACCAAGACGTTTCTAAGAAAGCTTCTTTCGTGTTTTTATCTGAGGATATTTCCTTTCTCACCGTAAGCTTCACTGCGCAAAGAAATATCCCATTGCAGATTTCAAGAAATCTGTGTTAGCAAACTGATCACTGAAGAGATAATTGTAACTCTGTGACTTGCATTCATACATCGAAGTGCATTTTCCCCGAAGTCTTCTTTCCAGTTTTTATCTGAGGATATTTCCTTTTTCACAAAGGGCCCAAATGGGCCCCCAAATATCACTTTGCAGATCCCACGAAAAGAGTGTTTGCAAACTGCTTCATGAGGACTAAATAGTAACTTTGTGACTTGAATTCACAGACCACAAAGAAGTTTCTCAGAAAGCTTTTTTCACGTTTTGAAGTGATGATATTTCCTTTATCAGGGTAGGCCTGAATGCGATCCAAAGTAGCCCATCTCAGGTTCCTCAAAGAGAGTGTTAATGGACTGTTCCAGGAAACATAAGTGTAACTCTTTGAGATGAAATCACGCATAACCAAGAAGTTTCTAAGAAAGCTTCCTTCTAATTTATATCTGAGGTTATTTCATTTGTCACCCTAAGTTTCATTGCACTAAGAAATATCCCATTGCAGATTTCAAGAAAACTGTTTTTGCAAAATGATGACTGAAGAGAAAGTGTCACTCTGTGAGTTGTATTCATACATCCAAGTGCATTTTCTCAGAAGGCTTCTTTAAAGTTTTTATCTGTAGATATTTCCTTCTTCACCACAGCCCTCAAAGAGCTCCCAAATATCACTTTGTAGAATACCACGCCAACAGTTTTAGCAAACTGTTCCAAGAAGGGAAGGGTGGAACTCTGTGTGATGAAGTCACACATTAGAAAGCAATCTCTGAGAAAACTTCTCTCTAGTTATTATCTGAGGATATTTCCTTTGTCACAATGGGCCCCAATGGGCTCCCAAATCTCACTTTGCAGAATCCACGACCACAGTGTTAGCAGACTGTTCCAAGAAGGAAAGGGAGGAACTCTGTGTGATGAAGTCTCACATCAGAAAGCAATCTCTCAGAAAGCTTCTCTCTAGATATTATCTGAATATATTTCCTTTTTCACAATGGGCCCCAAAGGCTCCCAAATATCACTTTGCAGATTCCACGAGAAGAGTGTTAGCAAACTGCTTGATGAGGTCTAAGCTGTATCTCTGTGAGATGAATTCACACATCACCAAGAAGTTTCTCAGAAAGCTTCTTTCACGTTTTGAACTGATGATATTTCCTTTATCAGCGTAGGCCTCTATGCGATCGAAAATAGCCCTTCTCAGGTTCCTCAAAGTCAGTGTTAATCAGTGTTCCAGGGAACATAAGTGTAACTCTGTGAGATGAATTCACACATCACCAGGAAGTTCATAAGAAAGTTTCTTTCTAGTTTTCATCTGAGGATATTTCCTTTGTCACCGAAAGTTTCATTGCGCTAAGAAGAATCCCATTGCAGATATCCAGAAAACTGTGTTAGCAAACTGATCACTGAAAAGAAAGGTTTAACTCTGTGAGTTGCATTCATACATAGAAGTGCATTTTCTCAGAAGGCTTCTTTCCAGTGATTATCTGAAGATATTTCCTTTTTCTCCATAGCCGTAAATGTGCTCCCAAATATCCCTTTGCTGAATCCACGACAACACTGTTAGCAAACTGTTCCAAGAAGGGATGGGTGGATCTCTGTGTGATGAAGTCACACCTCAGAAAGCAATCTCTCAGAAGGCTTCTCTCTAGTTATTATCTGGGGATATTCGTTTTTCACAATGGGCCGCAATGTGCTCCCTAATATCTCTTTGCAGATTCCACGATAAGAGTGTTAGCAAACTGCTTCATGAGGACTAAATTGTATCTCTGTGGGATGAATTCACAGATCCCAAAGAAGTTTCTCAGAAAGCTTCTTTCACGTTTTTAACTGATGATATTTCCCTTCTCAGCGTAGGCCTCAATGGATCCAAAGTAGCCCTTCTCAGGTTCCTCAAAGACGGTGTTAATGGACTGTTCCAGGAAACATAAGTGTAACTCGTTGAAATGAATTCACACATCAAAAAGAAGTTTCCACTAACGCTTCTTTCGAGTTTTCAACTGAGGATATTTCCTTTGTCACCGTAAGCTTCATTGCGCTAAGAAGTACCCTATTGCAGATTTCAAGAAAACTGTGTGAGCAAACTAATCACTGAAGAGAAACGTGAAACTCTGTGAATTGCATTCATACATCGAAGTGCAATTTCCCAGAAGGCTTCTTTCCAGTTTCTATCTGAAGATATTTCCTTTTTCACCATAGCCCTCAATGAGCTCCCAAATATCACTTTGCAGAATCCACGACAACTGTCTTAGCAAACAGTTCCAAGAAGAGAAGTGTGGAACTCTGTGTGATGAAGTCACACATCAGAAAGCAATCTCTCAGAAAGCTTCTCTCTAGTTATTATCTGAGGATATTTTCTTTTTCACATTTGACCCCAATGGGCTCCCAAATATCACTTGCAGATTCCACGAAAAGATTGTTAGCAAACTGCTTCCTGAGGTCTAAGCTGTAACACTGTGAGATGAATTCCCAGATCACAAAGAAGTTTCTTTGAAAGTTTCTTTCACGTTTTGAACTGACGATATTTCCTTTATCAGCGTAGGCCTCAATGCGATCCAAAGTAGACCTTCTCAGGTTCCTCAAAGACAGTGTTAATGGAATGTTCCAGGAAAAAAAAGGGTAACTCTGTGAGATGAATTCACACATCACCAAGAATTTTCCAGGAAAGCTTCTTTCTAGTTTTCACCTGAGTATATTTCCTTTGTCACCGTAAGCTACATTGCACTAAGAAGTATCCCAATGCAGATTTCAAGAAAACTGTGTTAGCAAACTGATCACTGAAGAGAAACGTGAAACTCTGTGAGTTGCATTCATACAACGAAGTGCATTTTCCAGAAGGCTTCTTTCCAGTTTTCATCTGAACATATTTCCTTTTTCACCATAGCCCTCATTGAGCTCCCAAATATCACTTGGCAGAATCAACACCAACAGTGTTAGCAAACTTTTTCAAGAAGGGAAGGTTGGAACTCTGTGTGATGAAGTCACACCTCCTAAAGTAATCTCTAAGAAAGCTTGACTCTAGTTACTATGTGAGGATATTTCCTTTTTAACACTGGGCCCCAATGGGCTCTCAAATATGACTTTGGAGATTCCACAAAAAGAGTGTTAGCAAACTGCTTCATGAGGACTAAGTTGTAACTCTGTGAGATGAATTCACAGATCACAAAGGAGTTTCTCAGACAGCTTCTATCACGTTTTGAACTGATGATATTTCCTTTATCAGCGTAGGCCTCAAAGCGATCCAATGTAGCCCTTCTCAGATTCCTCAAAAAGAGTGTTACTGGACGGTTCCAGGAAACATAAGTGTAACTCTGTGAGATGAATTCACATGTTACCAAGAATTTTCTACGAAAGCTTCCTTCTAGTTGTAATCGGAGGATATTTCCTTTGTCACCGTAAGCTTCATTGCGCTAAGAAGTATCCCAATGCAGATTTCAAGAAAACTGTGTTAGCAAATTTATCACTGAAGAAAAAGGTGTAACTCTGTGAGTTGAATTCATACATCAAAGTGAATTTTCCCAGAAGGCTTCTTACCAGTTTTCATCTGAAGATATTTCCTATTTCACCATAGCCTTCAATGAACTCCCAAATATCACTTTGCAGTATCCACGACAACTGTGTTAGGAAACTGTTCCAAGAAGGGAAGTGTGGAACTTTGTGTGAAGAAGTCACAAATCAGAAAGCAGTCTCTCAGGAAGCTTCTCTCTAGTTATTATCTGAGGATATTTCCTTTTTCACAATAGGCCCCAATAGGCTCCCAAATATCACTTTGCAGTTTCCACAAAAAGAGTTTTAGCAAACTGCTTCATGAGGACTAAGTTGTAACTCTTTGAGATGAATTCACAGATCACAAAGGAGTTTCTCAGAAAGCTTCTTTCACTTATTGAACTGATGATATTTCCTTTATCAGCATAGGTCTCAATGCGATCCAAATGAGCCCTTCTCAGTTTCCTCAAAGACAGTGTTAATGGACTGTTCCAGGAAACATAAGTGTAACTCTGTGAGAGGAATTCACACATCACCAAGAAATTTCTTTTTTTTTTTTTTTTGAGGTGGAGTCTCCCTCTGTCGCCCAGGCTGGAGTGCAGTGGCAGGATCTCAGCTCACTGCAAGCTCCGCCTCTCGGGTTGACGCCATTCTCCTGCCTCAGCCTCCCAAGTAGCTGGGACTGCAGGCGCCCGCCAACTCGCCCGGCTAGTTTTTTGTATTTTTTTTTTTCTTTTAGAGAAGGAGTTTCGCCGTGTTAGCTAGGTTGGTCTCGATCTCCTGACCTCGTGATCCACCCGTCTCGGCCTCCCAAAGTGCTGGGATTACAGGCTTGAGCCACCGCACCTGGCCTAAGAAATTTGTAAGAAATATTCTTTCCAGTTTTCATCTGAGGATATTTACTTTGCAACCGTAAGCTTCATTGCGCAAAGAAGTATCCCATTGCAGGTTTCAAGAAAACTGTTAGCAAACTGATCACTGAAGAAAAAGGTGTAACTCTGTGAGTTGCATTCTTACATCGCAGTGCATTTTCCCAGAAGGCTTCTTTAAAGTTGTTATCTGAAAATATTTCCTTTTTCACCATAGCCCTCAATGAGCTCCCAAATATCACTTTACAGAATCCACGACAACTGAGTTAGCAAACTGTTCCAAGAAGGGAAGGGTGGAACTCTGTGTGATGAAGTCACACATCAAAAAGCAATCTCTCAGAATGCGTCTCTCTAGTTATTATTTGAGGATATTTCGTTTTTCACAATGAAACCCAAAGGCTCCAAAATATCACTTTGCAGATTCCACGAAAAGAGTTTTAGCAAACAGCTTCCTGAGGTATAAAATGCAACTCTGTGAGATGAATTCACAGATCACAAAGAAGTTTCTCAGAAAGTTTCCTTCAGGTTTTGAACTGATGATGTTTCCTTTATCAGCATGGGCCTCAAGGTGATCCAACATACCCCTTCTCAGGTTCCTCAAAAACAGTGTCATTAACACTGCTAATGCACTGTTACAGAAATATAATTGTAACTCTGTGAGATGAATTCACACATCACCAAGAAGTTTCTAAGAAAGCTTCTTTCTAATTTTCATCTGAGGATATTCCTGTGTCACCGTAAGCTTCATTGCGCTAAGAACTATCCCATTGCAGATTTCAAGAAAACTGTATTAGCAAACTGATCACTGAATAGAAAGGTTTAACTCTGTTAGTTGCATTCATACATCGAAGTGCATTTCCCAGGAGGCTTCTTTACAGTTTTTATCTGAAGATATTTCCTTTTCCACCATAGCCCTCAATGAGCTCCCTAATATCACTTTGTAGAATCCAGGACAACTGTGTTAGCAAACCGTTCCACGAAGGGAATGTTGGAACTCTGTGTGATGAATTCACACCTCAGAAAGCAATCTCTCAGAAAGTTTCTCTCTAGGTATTATCTGAGGATATTTCCTTTTACACCATGGGCCCCAATGCGCTCCCAAATATCACCTTGCAGGTTCCAAGGAAAGAGTGTAGGTAAACAGCTTCATGAGGACTGTGCTGTAACACTGTGAGATGAATTCACAGATCACAAAGAAGTTTCTCAGACACCTTCTCGCACTTTTTGAACTGATGATATTTCCTTTATCAGTGTAGGCCTCAATGTGATCCAAATTAGCACTTCTCATGTTCCTCAAAGACAGTGTTAATGGACTGTACCCGGAAACATAAGTGTACCTCTGTGAGATGAATTCACACATCATCAAGAAGTTTCTCAGAAAGCTTCTTTCTAGTTTTCATCTGAGCATATTTCCTTTGTCACCATAAGCTTCATTGTGCTAAGAAGTATCCCATTGCAGATTTCAAGATAACTGTGTTAGCAAACTGACCACTGAAGAGAAAGGTGTAACTCTGTGAGTTGCATTCATACATCGAAGTGCATTTTCCCAGAAGGCTTCTTTCCTATTTTTATCTGAAGATATTTCCTTTTTCACCATAGCCCTCAATGAGCTCCCAAATTATCACTTTTCAGAATCCACGACAGCAGTGTAGGCAAACGGTTCCAAGAAGTGAAGGGTGGAACTCTGTGTGATGAAGTCACGACTCAGAAAGCAATCTCTCAGAGAGCTTCTCTCTAGTGATTATCTGTGAATATTTCCTTTCTCACTATGGGTCCCAAAGGGCTGCGAAACATCACTTTGCAGATTCCACGAAAAGAGTGTTAGTAAACTGCTTCATGAGGGCTAAGTTGTAACTCTGTGAGATGAATTCACAGACCACAAAGAAGTTTCTCAGAAAGCTTCTTTCACGTTTTGAACTAATGATATTTCCTTTATCAGCGTAGACCTCAATGCGATCCAAAGCAACCCTTCTCAGGTTCTTCAAAGACAGTCTTAATGGCCTGTTCCTGGAAACATAAGTGTAACTCTGTGAGATTAATTCACACATCACCAAGAAATTTCTAAGGAAGCTTCTTTCTAGTTTTCATCTGAGGATATTTCTTATGTCACCGTAAGCTTCACTGCGCTAAGAAGTATCCCATTGCAGATTTCAAGAAAACTGTCTTAGCAAACTGTTCACTGAGAAGAAAGGTGTCAATCTGTGAGTTGCATTCATATATCGAAGTGCATTTTCCCAGAAGCCTTCTTTCCAGTTTTTATCTGAGGATATTTCCTTTTTCACCATAGCCCTCAATCAGCTCCCAAATATCACTTGGCAGAATCCACGACAACTGTGTTAGCAAACTGTTCCAAGAAGGGAAGGGTGGAACTCTGTGTGATGAAGTCACATCTCAGAAAGCAATGTCTCAGAAAGCTTCTCTCTCGTTATCTGAGCATATTTCCTTTTGCACAATGGGTCCCAATTGGCTACCAAATATCACTTTGCAGATTTCACGAAGAGAGTCTTAGCAAACTGCTTCATGAGGACTAAGCTGTAACTCTGTGAGATGAATTCACAGATCACAAAGAAGTTTCTCAGACACCTTCTCGCACTTTTTGAACTGATGATATTTCCTTTATCAGTGTAGGCCTCAATGTGATCCAAATTAGCACTTCTCATGTTCCTCAAAGACAGTGTTAATGGACTGTACCCGGAAACATAAGTGTACCTCTGTGAGATGAATTCACACATCATCAAGAAGTTTCTCAGAAAGCTTCTTTCTAGTTTTCATCTGAGCATATTTCCTTTGTCACCATAAGCTTCATTGTGCTAAGAAGTATCCCATTGCAGATTTCAAGATAACTGTTTTAGCAAACTGACCACTGAAGAGAAAGGTGTAACTCTGTGAGTTGCATTCATACATCGAAGTGCATTTTCCCAGAAGGCTTCTTTCCTATTTTTATCTGAAGATATTTCCTTTTTCACCATATCCCTCAATGAGCTCCCAAATTATCACTTTTCAGAATCCACGACAGCAGTGTTAGCAAACGGTTCCAAGAAGTGAAGGGTGGAACTCTGTGTGATGAAGTCACGACTCAGAAAGCAATCTCTCAGAGAGCTTCTCTCTAGTGATTATCTGTGAATATTTCCTTTCTCACTATGGGTCCCAAAGGGCTGCGAAACATCACTTTGCAGATTCCACGAAAAGAGTGTTAGTAAACTGCTTCATGAGGGCTAAGTTGTAACTCTGTGAGATGAATTCACAGACCACAAAGAAGTTTCTCAGAAAGCTTCTTTCACGTTTTGAACTAATGATATTTCCTTTATCAGCGTAGACCTCAATGCGATCCAAAGCAACCCTTCTCAGGTTCTTCAAAGACAGTCTTAATGGCCTGTTCCTGGAAACATAAGTGTAACTCTGTGAGATGAATTCACACATCACCAAGAAATTTCTAAGGAAGCTTCTTTCTAGTTTTCATCTGAGGATATTTCTTATGTCACCATAAGCTTCACTGCGCTAAGAAGTATCCCATTGCAGATTTCAAGAAAACTGTCTTAGCAAACTGTTCACTGAGAAGAAAGGTGTCAATCTGTGAGTTGCATTCATATATCGAAGTGCATTTTCCCAGAAGCCTTCTTTCCAGTTTTTATCTGAGGATATTTCCTTTTTCACCATAGCCCTCAATCAGCTCCCAAATATCACTTGGCAGAATCCACGACAACTGTGTTAGCAAACTGTTCCAAGAAGGGAAGGGTGGAACTCTGTGTGATGAAGTCACATCTCAGAAAGCAATGTCTCAGAAAGCTTCTCTCTCGTTATCTGAGCATATTTCCTTTTGCACAATGGGTCCCAATTGGCTACCAAATATCACTTTGCAGATTTCACGAAGAGAGTCTTAGCAAACTGCTTCATGAGGACTAAGCTGTAACTCTGTGAGATGAATTTACAGATCACAAAGAAGTTTTTTAGAAAGTTTCTTTCACGTTTTGGACTGATGATATTTCCTTTATCAGCGTAGGCCTCAATGCAATCCAAAGTAGCCCTTCTCAGGTTCCACAAAGACACTGTTAATGCACTGTTCCAGGAAACATAAGTGTAACTCTGTGAGATGAATTCACAAATCACCAAGAAGTTTCTGAGAAAGCTTGTTTCTAGTTTTCATCTGAGGATATTTCCTTTGTCACCGTAAGCTTCACTGCGCTAAGAAGTATCCCAACGCAGATTTCAAGAAAACTGTTAGGAAACTGATGACTGAAGAGAAACGTGTAACTCTGTGAGTTGCATTCATACATCGAAGTGCATTATCACAGAAGGCTGCTTTCCAGTTTTTATCTGAAGATATTTCCTTTTTCACCATAGCCCTCAATGAGCTCCCAAATATCACTTTGCAGAATCCACGACAACAGTGGTAGCAAACGGTTCCAAGAAGGGAAAGGTGGAACTCTGTTTGATTAGTCACACATCAGAAAGCCATCTCTCAGAAAGCTTCTCTCTATTTATTATCTGAGGATATTTCCTTTTTCACCATGGGACCCAATGGACTGCCAAATATCACTTGGCAGAATCCACGAAAAGAGTGTTAGCAAACTACTTCATGAGGACAAAATTGTAACGCTCTGACATGAATTCACAGATCACAAAGAAGTTTCTCAGAAAGCGTCTTTCAAGTTTTGAACTGGTGTTATTTCCTTTATCAGCGTAGGCCTCAATGCGATCCAAACAAGCCCTTCTCGGGTTCCTCAAAGACAGTGTTAATGGACTGTTGCAGGAAACATAAATGTAACTCTGTGAGATAAATTCACACAGCACCAAGACGTTTCTAAGAAAGCTTCTTTCTAGTTTTCATCTGAGGATATTTCCTTTCTCACCGTAAGCTGCATTGCGCTAAGAAGTATCCCATTGCAGATTTCAAGAAAACTGTGTTAGCAAACTGATCACTGAAGAGAAAGATGTAACTCTGTTAGTTGCATTCATACATCGAAGTGCATTTTCCCAGAAGGCTTCTTTACAGTTTTCATCTGAAGATATTTCCTTTTCCACCATAGCCCTCAATGAGCTCCCAAGTATCACTTTGTAGAAACCACGACAACTGTGTTAGCAAACGGTTCCACGAAGGGAATGTTGGAACTCTGTGTGATGAAGTCACACCTCACAAAGTAATCTCTCAGAAAGTTTCTCTCTAGGTATTATCTGAGGATATTTCCTTTTTCACCATTGGCCCCAGTGGGCTCCCAAATACCACCTTGCAGATTCAGAGAAAAGAGTGTGGGCAAACTGCTTCATAAGGACCACGCTGTAACTCTGTGAGATGAATTCACAGATCACAAAGAAGTTTCTCAGACACCTTCTCGCACTTTTTGAACTGATGATATTTCCTTTATCAGTGTAGGCCTCAATGCGATCCAAAGTAGCACTTCTCAGGTTCCTCAAAGACAGTGTTAATGGACTCTTCCAGGAAACATAAGTGTGACTCTGTGAGATGAACTCACACATTACCAAGGAGTTTCTAAGAAAGCTTCTTTCTCGTTTTCATCTGAGGATATTTCCTTTGTTAATGTAAGTTTACTGCGCTAAGAAATATCCCATTGCAGATTTCAAGAAAACTGTTTTAGCAAGCTGATCACTGAAGAGAAAAGTGTAACTCTGTGAATTGCACTCATACATCGAAGTGCATTTTCTCAGAAGGCTTCTTTCCAGTTATTATCTGAAGATATTTCCTTTTTCACCAAAGCCCTCAACAAGCTCCGAAATATCAATTTGCTGAATCCACGACAACTGTGTTAGCAAACTGTTCCAAAAAGGGAAGGGTGGAACTCTGTGTGATGAAATTACACCTCCGAAAGCAGTATCTCAGAAAGCTTCTCTCTAATTATTATCTGAGGATATTTCCTTTTTCACAATGGGCCCCAATGGGCTCCCAAATATCACTTTGCAGATTCCATGAAAAGAGCCGTAGCAATCTGCTTCATGAGGACTAAGTTGTAACTGGGTGAGATGAATTCGCAGATCACAAAGAAGGTTCTCAGAAAGCTTCTCTCACTTTCTGAACTGATTATATTTCCTGTATCAGCGTAGAACTCAATGCGATTCAAAATAGCCCTTTTCAGGTTCCTCAAAGTCAGTGGTAATGGACTGTTCCAGGAAACGTAAGTGTAACTCTGGGAGATGAATTCACACATCACCAAACCTTTTCTAAGAAAGCTTCTTTCTAGTTTTCATCTGAGGATATTTCCTTTGTTACCGTAAGCATCATTGCTCTAAGATACATCCCATTGAAGATTTCAAGAAAACTGTGTTAGCGAACTGATCACTGAAGAGAAAGGTGTAACTCTTTGAGATGCATTCACAGATCACCAAGAAGTTTCTTTGCAATCTTCTTTTACGTTTTGAACTGATGATATTTCCTTCATCACCAGAGGCCTCAATGCGACCTAAAGTAGCCCTTCCCAGGTTCATCTAAGACAGTGTTAATGGAGTCTTCCAGGAAGCATAAATGTAACTCTGTGAGATGAATTAACACATCACCCAGAAGGTTCTAAGAACGCGTCTTTACAGTTTTCATCTGAAGATATTTGATTTGTCACCGTAAGCTTCATTGCACTAAGAAATATCCCATTTGCAGATTTCAAGAAAAGTGTGTTAGGAAACTGATCACTGAAGAGAAACGTGTAACTCTCTGAGTTGCATACATACATCGTAGTGCAGTTTCTCAGAAGGCTTCTTTCCAGTTTTTATCTGAAGATATTTCCTTTTTCGCCATAGACCTCAATGAGCTCCCAAATATCACTTTGCAGAATCCACGACAACAGTGTTAGCAAACTGTTCCAAGAAGGGAAGGGGGGAACTCTGTGTGATGAAGTCACACCTCCGAAAGCAATCTCTCAGAAAACTTCTCTCTAGTTATTATCTGAGTATATTTCCTTTTTCACAATGGGCACCAATGGGTTCCTAAATATCACTTTGTAGATTCCACGAAAAGAGTGTAAGCAAACTGCTTCATGAGGACAAAGGTGTAACTCTGTGAGATGAATTCACAGATCACAAAGAAGTTTCTCAGAAAGCTAATCTCACATTTTGAACTGATGATATTTGCTTTATCAGCGTAGGCCTCAATGTGATCCAAAGTAGCCCTGCTCAGGTTCCTCAAAGACAGTTTTAACGGACTGTTCCAGGAAACGTAAGTGTAACACTATGAGATGAATTCACACATCACCAAGAAATTTCTAAGAAAGTTTCTTTCTAGTTTTCATCTCAGGATATGTCCTTTGTCACCGTAAGCTTCATTGGGCTAAGAAGTATTCCCCTGCAGATTTCAAGAAAACTGTGTTAGCAAAATGATCACTGAAGAGAAAGCTGTCACTCTGTGAGTTGAATTCATTCATCGAAGCGCATTTTTCCAGAAGGCTTCCTTCCACTTTTTATCTGAAGGTATTTCCTTTTTCACCATAGCCCTCAATGAGCTCCCAAATATCACTTTGATGAATCCACGACAACAGTGTTGGCAAACTGTTCCAAGAAGGGAAAGGCGGAACTCTGTGTGATGAAGTAACACATCAGAATGTAATCTCTCAGAAAGCTTCTCTCTAGTATTATCTGAGTATATTTCCTTTTTCACAATGGCCCCACTGGGCTCCCCAATATCACTTTGCAGATTCCACGAATAAAGTGTTAGCAAACTGCTTCCTTAGGTCTAACTGTAACTCTGTGATATGAATTCACAGATCACAAAGAAGTTTCTCAGAAAGCTTCTTTCACGTTTTGAACTCATGATATTTCCTTTATCAGCGTAGGCCTCAATGCGATCCTAATTAGCCCTTCTCAGGTTCCTCAAAGACAGTGTTAATGGACAGTTCCAGGAAACATAAGTGTAACTCTGTGAGATGAATTCAAAGATCACAAAGAAGTTTCTCAGAAAGCTTCTTTCACATTTTGAACTCATGATATTTCCTTTATCAGGGTAGGCCTCAATGCGATCCAAAGTAGCCATTCTCAGGTTCCTCAAAGACAATGTTAATGAACTGTTCCAGGAAACAAAAGTGTAACTCTGTGAGATGAATTCACACTTCACCAAGAAGTTTATACGTAAGCTTCTTTCTAGTTTTCATCTGAGGGTATTTCATTTCTTACCGTAAGCTTCATTGCACTAAGAAGTATCCCATTGCAGATTTCAAGAAAACTGTTAGGAAACTGATCACTGAAGAGAAACATGTAACTCTGTGAGTTGCATTCATACATCGAGGTGCATTTTCCCAGAAGGCTTCTTTCCACGTTTTATCTGAAGATATTTCCTTTTTCATCATAGCCCTCAATGAGCTCGCAAATATCACTTTGCAGATTCCAGGAAAAGAGTGTTAGCAAACTGCTTCCTGAGGTCTAAGATGTAAACCAGTGAGATGAATTCACAGATCACAAAGAAGTTTCTCAGAAAGCTTCTTTCAAGTTTTGAACTGACGATATTCCTTTATCAGCGTAGGCCTCAATGCGATCCAAAGTAGCATTGCTCAGGTCCCTCAAAGACAGTGTTAATGGACTGTTCCAGGAAACATAAGTCTAACTCTGTGACATGAATTCACACATGACCAAGAAGTTTCTAGGAAAGCTTCTTTCTAGTTTTCATCTGAGGATATTTCCTGTGTCACTGTAATCTTTATTGCGCTAAGAAGTTTCCCACTGCAGATTTCAAGAAAACTGTGTTACGAAACTGATCACTGAACAGAAACGTGTAACTCTGTGAGTTGCATTCATACATCGAAGTATATTTTACCAGAAGGCTTCTTTCCAGTTCTTATCTGAAGATATTTCCTTTTTCACCCTGGCCCTCAATGAGCTCACAAATATCACTTTTCAGAATCCACGACAACAGTGTTAGGAAACTGTTCCAAGAATGCAAGGGTGGAACTCTGTGTGATGAAGTCACACATCAGAAAGCAATCTCTCAGAAAGCTTCTCTCTAGTTATTGGCTGAGGATATTTCCTTTTTCACAGTGGGCCCCTTTGGGCTCCCAGTATCACATTGCAGATTCCACGAAAAGAGAGTTAGCAAACTACTTCCTGAGGACTCAGCTTTAACTCTGTGAGATGAATTCACAGATCACAAAGAAGATTCTCAGAAAGCTTCTTGCACGTTTAGAACTGATGATATTCCCTTTTTGAGCGTAGGCCTCAATGCGATCCAAAGTAGCCCTTCTCAGGATACTCAAAAACAGTGTTCATGGACAGTTCCAGGAAACTTAAGTGTAACTCTGTGAGATGAATTCACACATCACCAAGAAGTTTCAAGGAAAGCTTCTTTCTAGTTTTCATCTGACTAGATTTCCTTTGTCACCATAAGCTTCATGGAGCTAAGAATTATCCCATTGCAGATTTCAAGAAAACTGTGTTAGGAAACTGATCACTGAAGAGAAACGTGTAATTCTGTGAGTTGCATTCATAAATCGAAGTGCATTTTCCCAGAAGGATTCTTTCCAGTTTTTGTCTGAAGATATTTCCTTTTTCACGATAGCCCTCAATGAGCTCCCAATTTTCACTTGGAAGAATCCACGACGACAGATTTAGCAAACTGTTCCAAGAAGGGAATGGTGGAACTCTGTGAGATGAAGTCACACATCAGTAAGCAATCTCTCAGAAAGCTTCTCTCTAGTTATTATCTGAGGATATTTCCTTTTTCACAATGGGCCCCAAGGGGCTCCCAAATATCACTTTGCAGATTCCAGGAAAAGAGTGTTACCCAACTGCTACCTGAGATCTAAGCTGTAACTCTGTGAAATGAATTCTCAGATCACAAAGAAGTTTCTCAGAAAGCTTCTTTCACGTTTTGAACTCATGATATTTCCTTTATCAGCGTAGGCCTCAATGCGATCCTAATTAGCCCTTCTCAGGATTCCTCAACGACAGTGTTAATGGACAGTTCCAGGAAACATAAGTGTAACTCTGTGAGATGAATTCAAAGATCACAAAGAAGTTTCTCAGTAAGCTTCTTTCACATTTTGAACTCATGATATTTCCTTTATCAGGGTAGGCCTCAATGCGATCCAAAGTAGCCATTCTCAGGTTCCTCAAAGACAATGTTAATGAACTGTTCCAGGAAACAAAAGTGTAACTCTGTGAGATGAATTCACACTTCACCAAGAAGTTTATACGTAAGCTTCTTTCTAGTTTTCATCTGAGGGTATTTCATTTCTTACCGTAAGCTTCATTGCACTAAGAAGTATCCCATTGCAGATTTCAAGAAAACTGTTAGGAAACTGATCACTGAAGAGAAACATGTAACTCTGTGAGTTGCATTCATACATCGAGGTGCATTTTCCCAGAAGGCTTCTTTCCACGTTTTATCTGAAGATATTTCCTTTTTCATCATAGCCCTCAATGAGCTCGCAAATATCACTTTGCAGATTCCAGGAAAAGAGTGTTAGCAAACTGCTTCCTGAGGTCTAAGATGTAAACCAGTGAGATGAATTCACAGATCACAAAGAAGTTTCTCAGAAAGCTTCTTTCAAGTTTTGAACTGACGATATTCCTTTATCAGCGTAGGCCTCAATGCGATCCAAAGTAGCATTGCTCAGGTCCCTCAAAGACAGTGTTAATGGACTGTTCCAGGAAACATAAGTCTAACTCTGTGACATGAATTCACACATGACCAAGAAGTTTCTAGGAAAGCTTCTTTCTAGTTTTCATCTGAGGATATTTCCTGTGTCACTGTAATCTTTATTGCGCTAAGAAGTTTCCCACTGCAGATTTCAAGAAAACTGTGTTACGAAACTGATCACTGAACAGAAACGTGTAACTCTGTGAGTTGCATTCATACATCGAAGTATATTTTACCAGAAGGCTTCTTTCCAGTTCTTATCTGAAGATATTTCCTTTTTCACCCTGGCCCTCAATGAGCTCACAAATATCACTTTTCAGAATCCACGACAACAGTGTTAGGAAACTGTTCCAAGAATGCAAGGGTGGAACTCTGTGTGATGAAGTCACACCTCAGAAAGCAATCTCTCAGGAAGATTCTCTCTAGTTATTGGCTGAGGATATTTCCTTTTTCACAGTGGGCCCCTTTGGGCTCCCAGTATCACTTTGCAGATTCCACGAAAAGAGAGTTAGCAAACTACTTCCTGAGGACTCAGCTTTAACTCTGTGAGATGAATTCACAGATCACAAAGAAGATTCTCAGAAAGCTTCTTGCACGTTTAGAACTGATGATATTCCCTTTTTGAGCGTAGGCCTCAATGCGATCCAAAGTAGCCCTTCTCAGGATACTCAAAAACAGTGTTCATGGACAGTTCCAGGAAACTTAAGTGTAACTCTGTGAGATGAATTCACACATCACCAAGAAGTTTCAAGGAAAGCTTCTTTCTAGTTTTCATCTGACTAGATTTCCTTTGTCACCATAAGCTTCATGGAGCTAAGAATTATCCCATTGCAGATTTCAAGAAAACTGTGTTAGGAAACTGATCACTGAAGAGAAACGTGTAATTCTGTGAGTTGCATTCATACATCGAAGTGCATTTTCCCAGAAGGATTCTTTCTAGTTTTTGTGTGAAGATATTTCCTTTTTCATGATAGCCCTCAATGAGCTCCCAATTTTCACTTGGAAGAATGCACGATGACAGATTTAGCAAACTGTTCCAAGAAGGGAATGGTGGAACTCTGTGTGATGAAGTCACACATCAGAAAGCATTCTCTCAGGAAGCTTCTCTCTAGTTATTGGCTGAGGATATTTCCTTTTTCACAATGGGCCCCTTTGGGCTCCCAGTATCACTTTGCAGATTCCACGAAAAGAGAGTTAGCAAACTACTTCCTGAGGACTCAGCTTTAACTCTGTGAGATGAATTCACAGATCACAAAGAAGATTATCAGAAAGCTTCTTGCACGTTTGGAACTGATGATATTCCCTTTTTGAGTGTAGGCCTCAATGCGATCCAAAGTAGCCCTTCTCAGGATACTCAAAAACAGTGTTCATGGACAGTTCCAGGAAACATAAGTGTAACTCTTTGAGATGAATTCACACATCACCAAGAAGTTTCAAGGAAAGCTTCTTTCTAGTTTTCATCTGACCAGATTTCCTTTGTCACCATAAGCTTCATGGAGCTAAGAATTATCCCATTGCAGATTTCAAGAAAACTGTGTTAGGAAACTGATCACTGAAGAGAAACGTGTAATTCTGTGAGTTGCATTCATACATCGAAGTGCATTTTCCCAGAAGGATTCTTTCCAGTTTTTGTCTGAAGATATTTCCTTTTTCACGATAGCCCTCAATGAGCTCCCAATTTTCACTTGGAAGAATCCACGACGACAGATTTAGCAAACTGTTCCAAGAAGGGAATGGTGGAACTCTGTGAGATGAAGTCACACATCAGTAAGCAATCTCTCAGAAAGCTTCTCTCTAGTTATTATCTGAGGATATTTCCTTTTTCACAATGGGCCCCAAGGGGCTCCCAAATATCACTTTGCAGATTCCAGGAAAAGAGTGTTACCCAACTGCTACCTGAGATCTAAGCTGTAACTCTGTGAAATGAATTCTCAGATCACAAAGAAGTTTCTCAGAAAGCTTCTTTCACGTTTTGAACTGATGATATTTGCTTTATCAGCGTTGGCCTCAATGCCATCCACAGTAGCCTTTCTCAGGTTCCTCAAAGACAGTGTTAATGGACTCTTCCTGGACAAATTAGTGTAACTGTGTGAAATGCATTCACAAATCACCAAGAAGTTTCTAAGAATGCTTCTTTCTAGTTTTCATCTGAGGATATTTATTTGTCACCATCAGCTTCATTGCGCTAAGAAGTATCCCATTGCAGTTTTCAAGACAACTGTGTTTGCAAACTGATCACTGAAGAGAAAGGTGTCACTCTGTGAGTTGCATTCATACATCGAAGTGCATTTTCCCAGAAGGCTTCTTTCCAGTTTTTATCTGAAGATATTTCCTTTTTCGCCATATCCCTCAATGAGCTCCCAAATATCACTTGGCAGGATCCACGACAACAGTGTTAACAAACTGTTCCAAGAAGGGAAGGATGGAACTCTGTGTGATGAAATCACACATCAGAAAGCAATCTCTCAGAAAGCTTCTCTCTAGTTATTATCTGAGGATATTTACTTTTTCACATTGGGCCCCAATGGGCTCCCAAATGTCTCTTTGCAAGTTCCACGAAAAGAGTGTTAGCAAACTGCTACAGGAGGACTAAGGTGTAACTCTGTGAGATGAATTCACAGATCACAAAGAAGTTTCTCAGAAAGCTTCTTTCACGTTTTGAACAGATGATACTTCCTTTATCAGCGTAGGCCTCAATGCGATCCAAAGTAACCATTCTCGGGTTCCTCAAAGACGCTGTTAATGGACTGTTCTCAGAAACACAAGTGTAATTCCGTGAGATGAATTCACACATCACCAAGATGTTTCTAAGAAAGCTTCTTTCTACTTTTCATATGAGGATATTTCCTTTGTCATCGTAAGCTTCATTGCGCTAAGAAGGATCCCATTGCAGATTTCAAGAAAACTGTGTTAGGAAACTGATCACTGAAGGGAAAGCTGCCACTCTGTGAGTTGCATTCCTACATCGAAGTGCATTTTCCCTGAAGGCTTCTTTCCAGTTTTTATATGAAGATATTTCCTTTTTCACCATAGCCCTCAATGAGCTCCCAAATATCACTTTGCAGAATCCACAACAACTGTGTTAGCAAACTGTTCCAAGAAGGGAAGGGTGGAACTCTGAGTGATGAAGTCACACCTCAAAAAGCAATCTCTCGGAAAGCTTCTCTCTCGTTATTATCTGAGGATATTTCCTTTTTCACAATGGGCCCCAATGGGCTCCCAAATATCACTTCACCGATCCCACGTAAAGAAATTTAGCAAACTGCTTCATGATGACTAAGTTGTAACACTGTGAGATGAATTAACAGATCACAAAGAAGTTTCTCAGAAAGCTTCCCTCACTTTTTGAACTGCTTATATTTCCTTTATCAGCATAGGCCTCAATGCAATCTAAAGGAACCCTTCTCAGCTTCCTCAAGGACAGTGTTAATGGACTGTTCCCGGAAATATAACTGTAACTCTGTGAGATGAATTCACACATCATCAAGAAGTTTCTAAGAAAGCTTCTTTCTAGTTTTCATCTGAGAATATTTCTTTTGTTACCGTAAGCTTCATTGTGCTAAGAAGTATCCCATTGCAGATTTCAAGAAAAATGTGTTAGCAAACTGACCACTGAAAAGAAAGGTGTAACTCTGTGAGTTGCATTCATACATAGAAGTGCATTTTCTCAGAAGGCTTCTTTCCAGTTTTTATCTGAAGTTACTTCCTTTTTCTCCTTAGCCCTCAATGAGCTCCCAAATACCACATGGCAGATTCCTGAACAACTGGGTTAGCAAACTGTTTCAAGAAGGGACGGGTGGAACTCTGTGTGATGAAGTCACACATCAGAAAGCAATCTCTCAGAAAGCTTTTCTCTAGTTATTATCTGAGGATATTTCCTTTTTCACAATGGGCCCCAATGGGCTCCCAAATATCACTCTGCAGATTTCACGAAAAGAGTGATAGCAAACTGCTGCCTGAGGTCTAAGCTGTAACATCTGTGAGATGAATTCACAGATCACAAAGAAGTATTCTCAGAAAGCTTCTTTCACGTTTTGAACTGATTATATTTCCTTTGTCAGTGTAGGACCTCAATGCGATCCAAAGTAGCCTTTCTCAGGTTCCTCAAAGACAGTGTTAATGGACTGTTCCAGGAAACATAAGTGTAACTCTGTGTAGATGAATTCACACATCACCAAGAAGTTTCTAGGAAAGCTTCTTTCTACTTTTCATCTGAGGATATTTCCTTTGTCACAGTAAGCTTCATTGCGCTAAGAAGTATCCCATTGCAGATTTCAAGAAAACTGTCTTAAGCAAACTGATCACTGAAGAGAAAGTGTAACTCTGCTGAGTTGCATTCATACATCGAAGTGCATTTTCCAGAAGGCTTTCTTTCCTGTTTTTACCTATAGATATTCCATTTTGAACATAGCCCTCAATGAGCTCCAAATTATCACTGGCAGAATCTACGACGACAGTGTTAGCAAACTGTTCCAAGAAGGGAAGGGTTGAAACTCTGTGTGATGAAGTCACACCCAGATAGCAATCTCTCAGAAATTTTCTCTCTAGTTATTATCTGAGGATATTTCCTTTTTCAAAATGGCACCCAAACGGCTCCCAAATATCACTGTGCAGATTCCACGAGAAGAGTGTTAGCAAACTGCTTCCTGAGGCCTAAGCTGTAACTCTGTGAGATGAATTCACAGATCACAAAGAAGTTTCTCAGAAAGGTCCTTTCACGTTTTTGAACTGATTGATATTTCCTTTATAAGCGTCAGCCTCAATGCCATCCACAGTAGCCTTTATCAGGTTCCTCAAAAGACAGTTTTAATGGACTGTTCCTTCACAACATAACGTGTAACTCTGTGAGATGAATCACTCATCTCAAGAGTTTCTAGGAAAGATTCTTTCTAGTTTCATCTGAGGATATTTCCTTTGTCACCGTAAGCTTCATTGCTGCTAAGAAGTATCCCATTGCAGATTTCAAGAAAACTTGTTAGGAAACTGATCACTGAAGAGAAAAGTGTAACTCTGTGAGTTGCATTCATACATCGAAGTGCATTTTTCCAGAAGGCTTCTTTCCAGTTTTTATCTGAAGATATTTCCTTTTTCACCATAGCCCTCAATGAGATTCCCAAATATCACTTTGCAGAATCCACGACAACAGTGTTAGCAAACTGTTCCAAGAAGGGAAGGGTGGAACTCTGTGTGATGAAGTCACACATCAGAAAGCAATCTCTCAGAAAGCTTTCTCTCTAGTTATTATCTGAGGATATTCCTTTTTCACAATGGGCCCAAATGGCTCACAAATATCACTTTGCAGATTCCACGAAAAGAGTGTTAGCAAACTGCTTCCTGAGGTCTAAGCTGTAACTCTGTGAGATGAATTCACAGATCACAAAGAAGTTTCTCAAAAAGCTTCCTTCACGTTTTGAACTGATGCTATTTCCTTTATCAGTGTAGGCCTCAATGCGATCCAAAGTAGCCCTTCTCAGGTTCTTCAAAGAGAGTGTTAATGGAGTGTTCCAGGAAACATAAGTGCAACTCTGTGAGATGAATTCACACATCACCAAGAAGTTTCTAAGAAAGCTTCTTTCTAGTTTTTATCTGAGGATATTTCCTTTGTCACCGGAAGCTTCATTGCGCTAAGAAGTATCCCATTGCAGATTTCAAGAAAACTCTGTTGGCAAACTGATCACTGAACAGAAACGTTTAACTCAGTGAGTTGCATTCATACATCGAAGTGCATTTTCCCAGAAGGCTTCTTTCCAGTTTTCATCTGAAGATATTTTCTTTTTTATCAAACCCCTCAATGAGCTCCCAAATATCACTTTGCAGAATCCACGACAACAGTGTTAGCAAACTGTTCGAAGAAGGGAAGGCTGAAATTCTGTGTGATGAAGTCACACATCAGAAAGCAATCTCTCAAAAAGCTTCTCTCTAGTTATTATCTGAGGATATTTCCTTTTTCACCATGGGCCCCAATGGGCTCCCACATATCACTTGCAGATTCCACGAAAAGAGTGTTAGCAAACTGCTTCCTGAGGTCTTAGCTGTAACTCGGTGAGATGAATTCACAGATCACAAGAAGTTTCTCAGAAAGCTTCTTTCACGTTTTGAACTGATGATATTTCCTTTATCAGCGTAGGCCTCAATGCTATCCAAAGTAGCCCTTCTCAGGTTCCTCAAAGACAGTGTTAATGGACTGCTTCCAGGAAACATAAGTGTAACTCTGTGAGATGAATTCACACATCACCAAGAAGTTTCTAAGGAAAGCTTGTTTCTAGTTTTCATCTGAGGATATTTCCTTTGTCACCGTAAGCTTCATTGCGCTAAGAAGTATCCCATTGCAGATTTCAAGAAAACTGTGTTAGCGAAACTGATCACTGAAGAGAAACGTGTAACTCTGTGAGTTGCATTCATACATCGAAGTGTATTTTCCCAGAAGGCTTCTTTCCCGTTTTTATCTGAAGATATTTGCCTTTTTCACCATCGCCCTCAATGAGCTCCCAAATATCACTTTAGCAGAATCCACGACCACAGTGTTAGCAAACTGTTCCAAGAAGGGAAGGGTGGAACTCTTTGTGATGAACTCACACCTCAGAAAGCAATCTCTCCGAAAGCTTCTCTCTAGTATTATCTGAGGATATTTCCTTTTTCACAATGGGCCCCAATGGGCTCCCAAATATCACTTTGCAGATTCCACGAAAAGAGTGTTAGAAAACTGCTTCCTGAGGTCTAAGCTGTAACACTGTGAGATGAATTCACAGATCACAAAGAGGTTTCTCAGAAAGCTTCTTTCACGTTTTGAACTGATGATATATCCTTTATCAGCGTAGGCCTCAATGCGATTCGAAAGTAGCCCTCTCAGGTTCCTCAAGAACAGTGTTAATGGACTGCTTCCAGGAAACATAATGTAACTCTGTGAGATGAATTCACTTATCACCAAGAATTTTCCAAGAAGCGTCTTTCTAGTTTTCATCTGAGGATATTTCCTTTGTCACCGTCAGCTTCATTGCGCTAAGAGGTATACCATTGCAGATTTCCAGAAAACTGTGTTTGCAAACTGATCACTGAAGAGAAACGTGTAACTCTGTGAGTTGCATTCATACATCGAAGTGAATTTTCAAAGAAGACTTCTTTCCAGTTTTGGTCTGAAGATATTTCCTTTTTCACCATAGCCCTCAATGAGCTCCTAAATATCACTTTACAGAATCCACGACCACAGTGTTAGGAAACTGTTCCAAGAAGGGAAGGGTGGAACTCTGTGTGATGAAGTCACACCTCAGAAAGCAATCTCTCAGAAAGCCTCTCTCTCGTTATTATCTGAGGATATTTCCTTTTTCACAATGTTCCCCAATGGGCTCCCAAATATCACTTTGCAGATTCCATGAAAAGAGTGTTAGCAAACTGCTTTCTGAGGTCTAAGCTGTAACTCTGTGAGATGAATTCACAGTTCACAAAGAAGTTTCTCAGAAAGTTTCTTTCACGTTTTGAACTGATGATATATCCTGTATCAGCATAGGCCTCAATGAGTTCCAAAGTAGACCTTCTCAGGTTCCTTAAAGACAGTTTTAATGGGCTGTTCAGGAAACAAAGTGTAACTCTGTGAGATGAATTCACACATCATCAAGAAGTCTCTACGAAAGCGTCTTTCTAGTTTTCATGGGAGGATATTTCCTTTGTCACCGTAAGCTTCATTGTGCTAAGAACTATCCCATCGCAGATTTCAAGAAAACTGTGTTAGCAAACTGATCACTGTACAGAAACGTGTAACTCTGTGAGATGCATTAATGCATCGAAGTGCATTTTCCCAAAAGGCTTCTTTCCGGTTTTTATCTGAAGATATTTCCTTTTTCACCATAGCCCTCAATGAGCTCCCAGATATCACTTTGCAGATTCCACGAAAACAGTGTTAGCAAACTGTTCCAAGAAGGCAAGGGTGGAACTCTGTGTGATTAAGTCACACATCAGAAGGCAATCTCTCAGAAAGCTTCTCACTAGTTATTAACCTAGGACATTTCCTTTTTCACAATGGGCCCCAATGTGCTCCCAAATATCACTGTACAATTTCCGCGATAAGAGTGTTAGCAAACTGCTTCTTGAGGTCTAAGCTGTAACTCTGTGAGATGAATTCAGAGATCACAAAGAAGTTTCTCAGAAAGCTTCTTTCACGTTTTGTACTAATGATATTTCCTTTATCAGCATATGCCTCAATGCGATCCCAATTAGCCCTTCTCAGGTTCCTCAAAGACAGTGTTAATGGAGTGTTCCAGGAAACATAAGTGTAACTGTGTGATATGAATTCACACATCACCAAGAAGTTTGTAAGAAAGCTTCTTTCTAGTTTTCATCTGAGGATATTTCCTTTGTCACCGTAAGCTTCATTGCGCTAAGAAGTATCCCATTGCAGATTTCAAGAAAACTGTGTTAGCAAACTGATCACTGAACAGCAACGTGTAACTCTGTCAGATGCATTCATGCATCGAAGTGCATTTTCCCAGAAGGCTTCTTTCCATTTTTTATCTGAAGATATTTCCTTTTTCACCATAGCCCTCAATGAGCTCCCAAATATCACTTTGCAGAATCCACGACAACTGTGTTGGCAAACGGTTCCAAGAAGGGAAGGGTGGAACTCTGTCTGATGAAGTCACACTTCAGAACGCAATCTCTCAGAAAGCTTCTCTCTAGTTATTATCTGAGGATATTTCCTTCTTCACAATGGGCCCCAAAGGGGTCCCAAATATCAGTTTGCGGATTCCACGAAAAGAGTGTAAGCAAACTGCTTCATGAGGACTAAGTTGTAACTCTGTGAGATGAATTCACACCTCACAAAGAAGTTTCTCAGAAAGCTTCTCTCTCTTTTTGAAGTGATTATATTTCCTTTAACAGCGTAGGTCTCAATGCAATCCTTAGTAGCCCTTCTCGGGTTCCGCAAAGACAGTGTTAATGGACTGTTCCCGGAAACATAAGTGTAACTCTGTGAGATGAATTCACAGATGACAAAGAAGTTTCTCAGAAAGCTTCCCTCACTTTTTGAACTGCTTATATTTCCTTTATCGGCGTAGGCCTCAAAGCGATCCAACTTAGCCCTTCTCAGATTCCTCAAAGACAGTGTTAATGGACTGTTCCAGGAAACATAAGTGTAATTCTGTGAGACAAATTCACACACCACCAAGAAGTTTCTAGGAAAGCTTCTTTCTACTTTTTATCTGAGGATATTTCCTTTGTCAGCGTAAGCTTCATTGCGCTAAGAAGTATCCCATTGCAGATTTCAAGAAAACTGTCTTAACAAACTTATCACTGAAGAAGAAAGTGTAACTCTCTGAGTTGCATTCATACATCAAAGTGCATTTTCGCAGAAGGTTTCTTTCCTGTTTTTACCTATAGATATTTCCATTTTGAACATAGCCCTCAATGAGCTCCATATTATCACTGGGCAGAATCTACGACGACAGTGTTAGCAAACTGTTCCAAGAAGGGAAGGGTGAAACTCTGTGTGATGAAGTCACACACCAGATAGCAATCTCTCAGAAATTTTCTCTCTAGTTATTATCTGAGGATATTTCCTTTTTCAAAATGCACCCCAAACGGCTCCCAAATATCACTGTGCAGATTCCACGAAAAGAGTGTTAGCAAACTGCTTCCTGAGGCCTAAGCTGTAACTCTGTGAGATGAATTCACAGATCACAAAGAAGTTTCTCAGAAAGGTCCTTTCACGATTTGAACTGATGATATTTCCTTTATAAGCGTCGGCCTCAATGCCATCCACAGTAGCCTTTCTCAGGTTCCTCAAAGACAGTTTTAATGGACTGTTCCTTCAAACATAAGTGTAACTCTGTGAGATGAATTCACTCATCTCCAAGAAGTTTCCAGGAAAGATTCTTTCTAGATTTCATCTGAGGAGATTTCCTTTGTCACCGTAAGCTTCCTTGCGCAAAGCAGTGTCCCATTGCAGATTTCAAACAAATTGATAGGAAACTGATCAATAAGAGAAAAGTGTAACTCTGTGAGTTGCATTCATACATCGAAGTGCATTTTTCCAGAAGGCTCTTTCCAGTTTTTATCTGAAGATATTTCCTTTTTCACCATAGGACTCAATGAATTCCCAAATATCACTTTGAAGAATCCACAACAACAGTGTTAGCAAACTGCTCCATGATTGGAAGGGTGAAACTCTGTGTGATGAAGTCACACATCAGAAAGCAATCTCTCAGAAAGCTTTTCTCTAGTTCTTATCTGAGGATAATTCCTTTTTCACAATGGGGCCCAAAGAGCTCACAAATATCACTTTGCAGATTCCACGAAAAGAGGGTTAGGAAACTGCTTCCTGAGGTCTAAGCTGTAACTCTGTGAGAGGAATTCACAGATCACAAAGAAGTTTCTCAAAAAGCTTCTTTCACGTTTTGAACTGATGCTATTTCCTTTATCAGTGTAGGCCTCAATGCGATCCAAAGTAGCCCTTCTCAGGTTCTTCAAAGAGAGTGTTAATGGAGTGTTCCAGGAAACATAAGTGCAACTCTGTGAGATGAATTCACACATCACCAAGAAGTTTCTAAGAAAGCTTCTTTCTAGTTTTTATCTGAGGATATTTCCTTTGTCGCCGGAAGCTTCATTGCGCTAAGAAGTATCCCACTGCAGATTTCAAGAAAACTCTGTTGGCAAACTGATCACTGAACAGAAACGTTTAACTCAGTGAGTTGCATTCATACATCGAAGTGCATTTTCCCAGAAGGCTTCTTTCCAGTTTTTATCTGAAGATATTTCCTTTTTCACCATAGCCCTCAATGAGCTCCCAAATATCACTTTGCAGAATGCACGACAACTGTGTTAGCCAACTTTTCCAAGAAGGGAAGGGTGGAACTCTGTGTGATGAAGTCACACCTCAGAAAGCAATCTCTCAGAAAGCTACCCTCTATTTATTCCTGAGGATATTTCCTTTTTCACCATGGGCCCCAATGGGCTCCCAAATATCCCTTTGCAGATTCCACGAAAAGAGTGTTAGCAAACTGCTTCATGAGGACTAAGCTGTAACTCTGTGAGATGAATTCACAGATCACAAAGAAGTTTCTCAGAAAGCTTCTTTCACGTTTTGAACTGATGATATTTCCTTTATCAGCATAGGCCTCAATGCGATCCAAAGTAGCCCTTCTCAGGTTCCTCAAAGACAGTGTTAATGGACTGTTCCAGGAAACATAAGTGTAACTCTGTGAGATGAATTCACACATCACCAAGAAGTTTCTAAGAAAGCTTCTTTCTAGTTTTCATCTGAGGATATTTCCTTTGTCACCGTAAGCTTCATTGCGCTAAGAAGTATCCCATTGCAGATTTCAAGAAAACTGTGTTAGGAAACTGGTCACTGAAGTGAAACGTGTAAATCTGTGGGTTGCATTCGTACATCGAAGTGCATTTTCCCAGAAGGCTTCTTTCCAGTTTTTATCTGAAGATATTTCCTTTTCACCATAGCCCTCAATGAGCTCCCAAATATCTCTTGGCAGAGTCCAAGACAACAGTGTTAGCAAACTGTTCCAAGAAGGGAAGGGTCGAACTCTGTGTGATGAAGTCACACATCAGAAAGCAATCTCTCAGAAAGCTTCTCTCTAGTTATTATCGGAGGATATTTCGTTTTTCACAATGGGCCATATTGAGCTCCAAAATATCACTGTGCAGTTTCCACAAAAAGAGTGTTAGCAACCTGCTTCATGAGGACTAATTTGTAAATCTGTGAGATGAATTCACAGATCACAGAGAAGTTTCTCAGAAAGCTTCTTTCACGTTTTGAACAGATGATATTTCCTCTATCAGTGTAGACCTCAATGTGTTCCAGGGTAGCCCTTCTCAGGTTCCTCAAAGACAGTGTTAATGGACTGATCCAGGAATCATAATTGTAACTTTGTGAGATGAATTCACACATCACCAAGCAATTTATAAGAAAGCTTCTTTCTACTTTTCATCTGAGGATATTTCCTTTGTCACCGTAAGCTTCATTGCGCTAAGAAGTATCCCATTGTAGATTTCAAGAAAACTGCTTTAGCACACTGATCAATGAAGAGAAACGTGTAACTCTGTGAGTTGCATTCATTCATCGAATTGCATTTTCCCAGAAGGCTTCTTTCCAGTTTTTATCTGTAGATATTTCCTTTTTCACCATAGCCCTCAATGGGCTCCCAAATATGACATTGCAGATTCCACGAAAAGAGTGTTAGCAAACTGCTTCCTGAGGTCTAAGCTGTAACTCTGTGAGATGAATTCACAGATCACAAAGAAGTTTCTCAGAAAGTTTCTTTCACGTTTTGAACTGATGATACTTCCTTTATCAGCGTAGGCCTTAATGCCATCCAATGTAGCCCTTCTCAGGTTCCTCAAAGACAGTGTTAATGGACTGTTCCAGGAAACATAAGTGTAACTCTGTGAGATGAATTCATTCACCACCAAGAAGTTTCAGAGAAAGCTTCTTTCTAGTTTTCATCTGAGGATATTTCCTTTGTCACTGTAAGCTTCATTGAGCTAAGAAGTATCCCTTTGCAGATTTAAGAAAACTGTGTTACGAAACTGATCACTGAAGAGAAACGTGTAACTCTGTAAGTTGCATTCATACATCGAACTGCATTTTCCCAGAAGGCTTCTTTCTATTTTTTATCTGAAATTATTTCATTTTTCACCATAGCCCTCAATGAGCTCCCAATCATCACTTGGCAGCTTCCACGACAACAGTGTTAGCAAACTGTTCCAAGAAGCGAAGGGTGGAACTCTGTGTGATGAAGTCACATGTCAGAAAGCAATCTCTCAGAAAGCTTCTCTCTAGTTATTATGTGAGGATATTTCCTTTTTCACAACGGGACCCAATGGGCTCCCAAATATCACTTTGCAGACTCCACGAAAAGAGTGTTAGCAACTGCTTCCTGAGGTCTAAGCTGAAACTCTGTGAGATGAATTCACAGAACACAAAGAAGTTTCTCAGAAAGCTTCTTTCACGTTTTGAACTGATCATATTTCCTTTCTCAGCGTAGGAATCAATGCGATCGAAAGTAGCCCTTCTCAGGGTCCTCAAAGACAGTGTTAATGGACTGTTGCAGGAAACATAAGTGTAACTCTGTGAGATGAATTGACACATCACCAAGAAGTTTCTATGAAAGCTTCTTTCTAGTTTTCATCTGAGGATATTTCCTTTGTCACCGTAAGCTTCATTGCGCTAAGAAGTATCCCATTGCTGATTTCCAGAAAACTGTGTTAGCAAACTGATCTCTATAGAGAAACGTGTAACTCTGTGAGTTGCATTCATACATCGAAGTGCATTTTCCCAGAATGCTTCTTTCTAATTGTATCTGAAGATATTTCCTTTTTCACCATAGCCCTCAATGAGCTCCCAAATATCACTTTGCAGAATCCACGACAGTGTTAGCACACTGTTAAATGAAGGGAAGGGTGGAACTCTGTGTGATGAAGTCACACATCAGAAAGCAATCTCTCAGAAAGCTTCTCCTTAGTTATTATGTGAGGATATTATCTTTTTCGCAATTGGCCTCAATGGGCTCCCAAATATCACTTTGCAGATTCCACAAAAAGAGTGTTAGCAGACTGCTCCCTGAGGTCTAAGCTGTAACTATGTGAGATGAATTCACAGATCACAAAGAAGTTTCTCAGAAAGCTTCTTCACGTTTTGAACTGATGATATTTCCTTTATCAGCGTAGGCCTCAATGAGAACCCGTGTAGCCATTCTCAGGTTCCTCAAAGACAGTGTTAATGGACTGTTCCAGGAAACATAAGTGTAATTCTGTGAGATGAATTCACACATCACCCAGAAGGTTCTAGGAAAGCTTCTTTCTAGTTTTCATCTGAGGATATTTCCTTTGTCACCGTAAGGTTCATTGCTCTCAAAAGTATCCCATTGCAGATTTCAAGAAAACTGTGTTAGGAAAGTGATCACTGAAGAGAACCGTGTAGATACGTGAGTTGCATTCATCCATCGAAGTGCATTTTCCCAGAAGGCTTCTTTCCAGTTTTTATCTGAAGATATTTCCTTTATCACCATAGCCCTCAATGAGCTTCCAGATATCACTTTGCAGAATCCACGACAACAGTGTTAGCAAAATGTTCCAAGAAGGGATGGGTGGAACTCTGTGTGATGAAGTCACACATCAGAAAGCAATCTCTCTGAAAGCTTTTCTCTAGTTATTATCTGAGGATACTTCCTTTTTCACCATGGGCCAGAATGGGCTCCCAAATATCACTTTGCAGATTCCACGAAAAGAGTGTTAGCAAACTACTTCCTGAGGTCTAAGCTGTAACACTGTGAGATGAATTCACATATCACAAAGAAGTTTCCCAGAAATCTTCTTTCACGTTTTGAACTGATGATATTTCCTTCTTCAGCGTAGGCCTCAATGCGATCCAAAGTAGCCCTTCTCACTTTCCTCAAAGACAGTGTTAATGGACTGTTCCTGGAAACCAAAGTGTAACAGTATGAGATGAATTCACACATCACCAAGAAGTTACTAGGTAAGCTTTTTTGTAGTTTTCCTCTGAGGGTATTACCTTTGTCATCGTAAGGTTCTCTGAGCTAAAGAACATCCCATTGCAGATTTCAAGAAAACTGTGTTAGCAAACTGATGACTGAAGATAAACGTGTAACTCTGTGAGTTGCATTCATACATCGAAGTGCATTTTCCCAGAAGGTTTCTTTCCAATTTTTATCTAAAGATATTTCCTTTTTCACCATAGCCCTCAATGAGCTCCCAAATATCACTTGGCAGAATCCACGACAACAGGGTTAGCAAACTGTTCCAAGAAGGGAAGGGTGGAACTGTGTGTGATGAAGTCACACATCAGAAAGCAATCTCTCAAACAGCTTGTCTCTAGTTATTATCTGAGGATATTTCCTTTTTCACAATGGGCCCCAATGGGCTCCCATATATCACTTTGCAGATTCCACGAAAAGAGTGTTAGCAAACTGCTTCCTGAGTTCTAAGTTGTAACTCTGTGCGATGATTTCACAGATCACAAAGAAGATCCTCAGAAAGCTTCTTTCACGTTTTGAACTGATGATATTTCCTTTATCAGCGTAGGCCTCAATGCGATTCAAAATAGCCCTTCTCCAGTTCCTCAAAGACAGTGTTAATGGACTGTTCCAGGAAACATAAGTGTAACTCTGTGAGATGAATTCACACATCACCAAGAATTTTCTAGGAAAGCTTCTTTCTAGTTTTCATCTGAAATTATATCCTTTGTCACCGTAAACTTCATTGAGCTAAGAAGTATCCCATTGCAGATTTCAAGAAAACTGTGTTAAGGAACTGATCACTTAAGAGAAACGTGTAACTCTGTGAGTTGCATTCATACATCGAAGTGCATTTTCCCAGAAGGCTTCTTTCCAGTTTTAATCTGAAGATATTTCCTATTTCACCATGGCCCTCCATGAACTGCCAAATATCACTTGGCAGAATCCACGACAACAGTGTTAGCAATGTGTTCCAAGAAGGGAAGGGTGGAACATTGTGTGATGAAGTCACACATCAGAATGCAATCTCTCAGAAAGCTTCTCTCTTCTTATTATGTGAGGATGTTTCCTTTCTCACAATGGGCCACAATGGGCTCCCATATATCACTTTGCAGATTCCACAAAAAGAGTGTTAGCAAACTGATTCCTGAGGACTCAGCTGTAACTCTGTGACATGAATTCACAGATCACAAAGAAAATTCTCAGAAAGCTTGTTTCACGTTTTGAACTGATGATATTTCCTTTATCAGCGTAGGCCTCAATGCGATCCAAAGTAGCCCTTCTCAGGTTCCTCAAAGACAGTGTTAATGGATTGTTCCTGGAAACGTACGTGTAACTCTGTGAGATGAATTCACATATCACCAAGAAGTTTCTGGGAAAGCTTCTTTCTAGTTTTCATCTGAGGACATTTCCTTTGTCACTGTAAGCTTCAGTGAGCTAAGAAGTATCCCATTGCAGATTTCAAGAAAACTCTGTTAGGAAACTGATGACTGAAGAGAAACGTGTAACTCTGTGAGTTGCATTCATACATCAAAGTGCATTTTCCGAGAAGGCCTCTTTCCAGTTTTTATCTGAAGATATTTCTCTTTTCCCCATAGCCATCAATGAGCTCCCAAATATCAGTTGGCAGAGTCCACGACAACAGTGATAGCAAACTGTTCCAAGAAGGGTAGTGTGGATATCGGTGTGATGAAGTCACACATCAGAAAGCAATCTCTCAGAAAGATTCTCTCTAGTTATTATCTGAGGATATTTCCTTTTTCACAATGGGCCATAATTGGATCCCAAATATCACTTTGCAGATTCCAAGCAAAGAGTGTTAACAAACTTCTTCCTGAGGTCTAAGCTGTAACGCTGTGAGATGAATTCACAGATCACAAAGAAGTTTTGCAGAAAGCTTCTTTCATGTTTTAACTGATGATATTTCATTTATCAGTGAAGGCCTCAATGTGATCCAAAGTAGCCCTTCTCAGGTCCTTCAAAGACAGTGTTAACGAATTGTTCCAGGAAACAAAATTGTAACTCTGTGAGATGAATTCACACGTCACCAAGAAGTTTCTAAGAAACCTTCTTTCTAATTTTCTTCTGAGGATATTACCTTTGTCACTGTAAGCTTCATTGTGCTAAGAAGCATCCCGCTGCAGATTTCAAGAAAACTGTTAGGAAACTGATAACTGAAGAGCAACTTCTAACTCTGTGAGATGCATTCATACATCGAAATGCATTTTCCCAGAAGGCTTCTTTCCAGTTTTTATCTCAAGATATTTACTTTTTCACCATAGCCGTCAATGAGTTCCAAAATATCACTTTGCAGAATCCATGACTACAGTGTTAGCAAACTGTTCCAAGAAAGGAAGGGTGGCACTCTGTGTGATGAAGTCACACATCAGAAAGCAATCTCTCAGAAAGCTTCTCTCTAGTAATTATCTGAGGATATTTCCTTTTTCACAATGGGCCCCAATGGTCTCCCAAATATCACTTTGCAGATGCCAAGAAAGGAGTGTTAGCAAACTGTTTCATGAGGACTAAGTTGTAACTCTGTGAGATGAATTCACAGATCACAAAGAAGTTTCTGAGAAAGCTTCTTTCACTTTTTGAACTGATGATATTTCCTTTATCAGCGTAGGCCTCAATGCGACCCAATGTAGCCCTTCTCAGGTTCCTCAAAGACAGTATTAATGGAGGGTACCAGGAAACATAAGTGTAACTCTGTGAGACGAATTCACACATCACCAAGAAGTTTCTTAGAAAGCCTCTTTCTAGTTTTCATTGGAGGATATTTCCTTTTTCACAGTAAGCTTCATTGCGCTAAGAAGTATCCCGTTGTAGATATCAAAGAAAACTGTGTAAGCAAACTGATCACAGAAGAGAAACGTGTAACTCTGTGAGTTGCATTCATACATCGAAGTGCATTTTCCCAGAAGGCTTATTTTCCAGTTTTTATCTGAAGATATATCCTTTCTCACCATAGCCCTCAATGAGCTCCCAAATATCACTTGGTGGCATCCACGACAACAGTATAAGCAAACTGTTCCAAGAAGGGAAGGGTGGAACTCTGTGTGATGAAGTCACACATCAGAAAGCAATCTCTCAGAAGGCTTCTATCTAGTTATTATCTGAGGATATTTCCTTTTTCACAATGGGCCACAATGGGCTCCCAAATATCACGTTGCAGATTCCACGAAAAGAGTGTGAGCAAACTGCTTCCTGACGTCTAAGTTGTAACTCTGTGAGATGAATTCACAGATCACAAAGGAGTTTCTCAGAAAGCTTCTTTCACGTTTTGAACTGATGATATTTCCTTTATCACCGTAGGCCTCAATGCGATCCAAAGTAGCCCTTCTCAGTTTCCTCAAAGACAGTGTTAATGGACTGTTCCAGGAAACATAAGTGTAAATCTGTGAGATGACTTGACATATCACCAAGAAGTTTCTGGGAAAGTTTCTTTCTAGTTTTCATCTAAGGATATTTTCTTTGTGTCCGTAAGCTTCATTGCACTACAAAGTATCCCATTGCAGTTATCATGAAAACTGTGTTAGTAAAGTGATCACTGAAGAGAAACGTGTAACTCTGTGTGTTGCATTCATACATCGAAGTGCATTTTCCCAGAAGGTTTCTTTCCAGATTTTATCTGAAGATATTTCCTTTTTCACCATAGCCCTCAATGAGCTCCCAAATATCACTTTGCAGAATCCATGACAACAGTGTTAGCACACTGTTCCAAGAAGGGAAGGGTGGAACTCTGTGAGATGAATTCACACATCACCAAGAAGATTCTAAGAAAGCTTCTTTCTAGTTTTCATCTGAGGATATTTCCTTTGTTACCGTAAGCTTCATTGAGCTAAGAATTATCCCATTGCAGATTTCGAGAAAACTTTGTTAGCAAACTGATCACTGAAGAGAAACGTGTAACTCTGTTAGTTAAATTCACACATCGAAGTGCATTTTCTCAGAATGCGTCATTCCAGTTTTTATCTGATGATATTTCCTTTTTCACCGTAGCCCTCACTGAGCTTCCACATATCACTTTACAGAATCCACGAAAACGGGGTTAGCACTGTTCCAAGAAGGGAAGGGTGGAACTCTGTGTGATGAAGTCACACATCAGAAAGCTATCTCTCAGAAAGCTTCTCTCTAGTTATTATCTGAGGATATTTCCTTTTTCACAATGGGCCCCAATGCGCTTACAAATATCACATTGCAGTTACCACGAAAAGAGTGTTAGCAAACTGCTTCCTGAGGTCTAAGCTGTAACTCTGTGAGATGAATTCACAGATCACAAAGGAGTCTCTCATAAAGCTTCTTTCACGTTTTGAACCGATGATATTTCCTTTATCAGCGTAGGCCTCAATGCGATCCAAATTAGCCCTTCTCATGTTCCTCAAAGACAGTGTTAATGGACTGTTCCAGGAAACATAAGTGTAACTCTGTGAGATGAATTCACACATCACCAAGAAATTTCTAACTGCTTCTTTCTAGTTTTCATCTGAGGATATTTCTTTTGACACCGTAAGCTTCGTTGCGCTAAGAAACATCCCATTGCAGATTTCAAGAAAACTGTGTTAGCAAAGTGATCACTGAAAAGAAAGGTGTCACTCTTTGAGTTGCATTCATACATCGAAGTGCATTTTAACACATGGCTTCTTTCCAGTTTTTATCTGAAGATATTTCCTTTGTCACCATATCCCACTATGAGCTCCAAAATATCACTTTACAGAATACACGACTGCAGTGTTAGCAAGCTGTTCCAAGAAGGGAAGGGTGGAAATCTGTGTGATGAATTCACATCTAAGAAAGCAATCTCCCAGAAAGCTTCTCTGTAGTTTTTATCTGAGGATATTTCCTTTTCCACAAAGGGCCCCAACGGATTCCCAAATATCACTTTGCAGACGCCATGAAAAGAGTGTTAGCAAACTGCTTCATGAGGACTAATGTGTAACTCTGTGAGATGAATTCACACATCACCAAGAAATTTCTAAGAAAGCTTCGTTCAAGTTTTCATCTGAGGATATTTCCTTTGTCACCGTTAACTTCATTACGCTAAGAAGTATCCCATTGCAGATTTCAAGAGAACTGTGGTATCAAACTGATCACTGAAGAGAAACGTGTAACTGCGTGAGTTACATTCATACATCGAACTGCATTTTTCCAGAAGGCTTCTTTACAGTTTTTATCTGAAGATATTTCATTTTTCACCATAGCCCTCAATGAGCTCCCAAAAATAACTTGGCAGGATCCACGACAACAGTGTTAGCAACCTGTTCCAAGGAGGGAAGGGTGGAACTCTGTGTGATGAAGTCACACCTCAGAAAGCAATCTCTCAGAAAGCTTCTCTCTATTTATTATCTGAGGATATTTCCTTTTTCACAATGGGCACAAATGGGTTCCCAAAGATCACTATGCAGATTCCGCGAAAAGAGTGTTAGCAAACTGCTTCCTGAGGTATAAGCTGTGTCTCTGTGAGATGAATTCACAGATCACAAAGAAGTTTCTCAGAAAGCTTCTTTCACGTTTTGAACTGATGATATTTCCTTTATCAGCGTAGGCCTGAGTGCGATCCAAAGTAGCCCTTCTCAGATTCCTCAAAGAGAGTGTTAATGGACTGTTCCAGGAAACATAAGCGTAACTCTGTGAGTTGAATTCACACATCACCAAGAAGTTTCTAAGAAAGCTTCTTTCTAGTATTCATCTGAGGATATTTCCTTTGTCACCATAAGCTTCATTGTGCTAAAAGAATCCGATTGCAGATTTCAAGAAAACTGTGTTAGGAAACTGATCACTGAAGGGAAAGGTGTAACTCTGTGAGTTGTATTCATGCATCGAATTGCATTATCCCAGAAGGCTTCTTTCCAGTTTTTATCTGAAGATATTTCCTTTTTCACCATAGCCCAAAATGAGTTCCCAAATATCACTTTGCAGAATCCAGGACAACTGCATTAGAAAAACGTTCAAAAAGGGAAGGGTGGAACTCTGAATGATGAAGTCACACCTCAGAAAGCAATCTCTCAGATAACTTATCGCTAGTTATTATTTGAGGATATTTTCTTTTTCACAATGGGCCTCAATGGGCTCCCAAATATCACTTTGCAGATTCACGAAAAGAGTGTTAGCAAACTGCTTCATGAGGACTAAGTTGTAACTCTGTGAAATGAATTCACAAATCACAAAGAAGTTTCTGAGAAAGCTTCTCTTACCTTTTGAACTGATGATATTTCCTTTATCAGCGTAGGCTTCCATGAGACACAAAGTAGCCCTTCTCAGGATCCTCAAAGACAGTGTTAATGGACTGTTCCAGGAAACATACGTCTAACTCTGTGAGATGAATTCACACATCACCAAGACGTTTCTAAGAAAGCTTTTTTTAGTTTTCATCTGAGGATATTTGCTTTGTCACCGTAAGCTTCATTGCGCTAAGAAATATCCCACTGCAGATTTCAAGAAAACTGTGTTAGCAAACTGATCACTGAAGAGAAAGGTGTAACTCTGTGAGTTGCATTCATACATCGAAGTGCATTATCACAGAAGGCTTCTTTCCACTTTTTATCTGAAGATATTTCCTTTTCCACCATAGCCCTCAAAGAGCTACCAAATATCACTTGGCAGAATCCACGAAAACAGTGTTAGCAAACTGCTCCAAGAAGGGGTGGTGGAACTCTGTGTGTTGAAGTCACACCTCAGAAAGCAATCTCTCAGAAAGCTTCTCTCTAGTTGTTATCTGAGGATATATCCTTTTTCACAATGGGGCCCAAAGGGCTCAAAAATGTCACTTTGCAGATTCCAGGAAAAGAGTGTTAGCAAACTGCTTCCTGATGTCTAAGCTGTAACTCTGTGAGATGAATTCACAGATCACAAAGAAGTTTCTCAGAAAGCTTCTTTCACGTTTTTAACTGATGATATTTCCTTTTCAGCGCAGGCCTCAATGCTATCCAAAGTAGCGCTTCTCAGGTTCCTCAAAGACAGTGTTAATGGACTGTTCCAGGAAACATAAGTGAAATTCTGCTAGATGAATTCACACATCACCAAGAAGTTTCTAGGAAAGCTTCTTTCTAGTTTTCATCTGGGGATATTTCCTTTGTCACCATAAACTTCATTGCGCTAAGAAGTATCCCATTGCAGATTTCAAGAAAACTTTTTGGAAACTGATCAATGAAGAGAAAGGTGTCACTGTGTGAGTTGCATTCATGCATCGAAGTGCATTTTTCCAGAAGGCTTCTTTCCAGTATTTATCTGAAGATATTTCCTTTTTCACTGTATCTCTCAAAGAGCTACCGATATCACTTTGCAGAATCCATGAGAACTGTGTTAGCAAACTGTTCCAAGAAGGGATGGGTGGAACTCTGTGTGATGAAGTCACACATCAGAAAGCAATCTCTCAGAAAACTTCTCTCTAGTTATTATCTGAGGATATTTCCTTTTTCAAAATGGGCCCCAATTGGCTTCCAAATATCACTTTGCAGATTCTACGAAAAGAGTGTTAGCAAACTGCTGCCTGAGGTCCAAGCTGTAACTCTGTGAGATGAATTCATAGTTCACAAAGAAGTTTCTCAGAAAGCTTCTTTCACGTTTTGAACTGATGATATTTCCTTTCTCAGCGTAGGCCTCAATGCGATCAAAGTAGCCCTTCTCAGGTTCCTCAAAGACAGTGTTAATGGACTGTTCTGGAAAACATAAGTGTAACTCTGTGAGATGAATTCACATATCACCAAGAAGTTTATAAGAAATCTTCCTTCTAATTTTCTTCTGAGGATATCTCCTTTGTCACCGTAAGCTTCATTGCGCTAAGAAGTATCCCATTGCAGCTTTCAAGAAAACTGTGTTAGCAAACTGATCCCTGAAGAGAAACGTGTAACTCTGTGAGTTGCATTCATACATCGAAGTGCATTATCACAGAAGGCTTCTTTCCACTTTTTATCTGAAGATATTTCCTTTTCCACCATAGCCCTCAAAGAGCTACCAAATATCACTTGGCAGAATCCACGACAACAGTGTTAGCAAACTGTTCCAAGAAGGGAAGTTTGGAACTCTGTGTCATGAAGTCACACATCAGAAAGCAATCTCTCAGAAAGATTCTCTCTAGTTATTATCTGAGGATATTTCCTTTTTCACAATGGGCCCCAATGGGCTCCCAAATATCACTTTGCAGGTTCCACCCAAAGAGTGTTAGCAATCTGCTTCCTGAGGACTAAGTTGCAACTCTGTGAGATGAATTCACAGATCACAAAGAAGTTTCTCAGAAAGCTTCTTTCACGTTTTGATCTGATGATATTTCCTTTCGCAGCGTAGGCCTCAATGCATTGGAGAATAGCCCTTCTCATGTTCCTCAAAGACAGTGTTACTGGACTGTTCCAGGAAACGTAAGTGTTACTCTGTGAGATGAATTCACACATCACCAAGAAGTTTCTAAGAAAGATTCCTTCTAGTTTTCCTGTGAGGATATTTCCTTTGTCACCATAGGCTTCATTGCGCTAAGAAGTATCCCATTGCGGATTTCAAGAAAACTGTGTTAGCAATCTGATCACTGAAGAGAAAGGCGTCACTCTTTGGGTTGCATTCATTCTTCGAAGTGCATTTTCCAGAAATCTTTTTTCCATTTTTTATTTGAAGATATTTCCTTTTCCACCATAGCCCTCTATGAGCTCCCAAATATCACTTCTCAGAATCCACGACAACAGTGTTAGCAAACTGTTCCAAGAAGGGAGAGGTGGAACTCTGTGTGACGAATTAACACCTCAGAAAGCAATGTCTCAGAAAGCTCTCTAGTAATTATCTGAGGATATTTCCTTTTTCACAATGGACCGCAAAGGGCTCCCAAATATCACTTTTCAGATTCCACGAAAAGAGTGTTAGCAAACTGCTTCATGAGTTCTAAGCTGTAACTCTGTGAGATGAATTCACAGATCACACAGAAGTTTCTCAGAAAGCTTCTTTCACGTTTTGATCTGATGATATTTCCCTTATCAGCGTAGGCCTCAATGCGATCCAAATTAGCTCTTCTCAGGTTCCTCAAATACAGTGTTAATGGAGTGTTCCAGGAAACATAAGTGTAACTCTGTGACATGAATTCACAAATCACCAAGAAGTTTCTAAGAAAGATTCCTTCTAGTTTTCCTGTGAGGATATTTCCATTGTCACCGTAAGCTTCATTGCGCTAAGAAGTATCCCATTTCATATTTCAAGAAAACTGTGTTAGCAAAATGATCACTGAAGAGAAAGGTGTCACTCTGTGGGGGGCATTCATTCGTCGAAGTGCATTTTCCAAAACTTTTCTTTCCAGTTTTCATTTGAAGATATTTCCTTTTTCACCATAGCCCTCAATGAACTCCCAAATATCACTTTGCAGAGTCCACGACAACAGTGTTAGCAAACTGTTCCAAGAAGGGAAGTGTGGAACTCTGTGTGATGAAGTCACACATCAGATAGCAAACTCTCAGAAAGCTTCTCTCTGGTGTTTATCTGAGGATATTTCCTTTTCACAATGGGCTGCAATGTGCTCCCAAATATCAGCTTGCAGATTCCGTGAAAAGAGTGTTAGGAAACTGCTTCTTGAGGTCTCAGCTGTAAATCTGTGAGATGAATTCACAGATCACAAAGGAGTCTCTCAGAAAGCTTCTTTCACGTTTTGATCTGATGATATTTCCTTTATCAGCCTAGGCCTCAATGCTATCCAAAGTAGCCCTTCTCAGGTTCCTCAAAGACAGTGTTAATGGACCTTTCTATTAAACATAAGTGTAACTCTGTGAGATGAATTCACACATCACCAAGAAGTTTCTAAACAAGCTTCTTTCTAGTTTTCATCTGAGGATATTTCCTTTGTCACAGTAAGCTTCATTGCACTAAGAAGTATCCCATTGCAGATTTCAAGAAAACTGTGTTAGCAAACTTATCACAGAAGAGAAAGGTGTAACTCTATGAGTTGCATTCATACATCGAAGTGCATTTTCCCAGACAGGCTTCTTTCCAGTTTTTATCTGAAAATATTTCCTTTTTCACCATGGCCCTCAATGCACTCCCAAATATCACTTGGCAAAATCAACGACAACTGTGTCAGCAAAGCGTTCCAAGAAAGGAAGGGTGAAACTCTGTGTGATGAAGTCGCACATCAGAAAGCTATCTCTCAGAAAGGTTCTGTTTAGTAATTATGTGAGGATATTTCCTTTTTCACAAAGGGCCCCAATGTTCTCCCAAATATCACATTGCAGATTCCACGAAAAGTGTGTTAGCAAACTGCTTCCTGAGGTCTAAGCTGTAACTCTCTCCGATGAATTCACAGATCACACAGAAGTTTCTCAGAAAGCTTCTTTCACGTTTTGAACTGATGATATATCCTTTATGAGGGTAGGGCTCAATGCGATCCAAATTAGCCATTCTCAGGGTCCTCAAAGACACTGTTAGTGGACTGTTCCTGGAAATATAATCGTAACACCGTGAGATGAATTCACAGATCACACAAAAGTTTCTCAGAAAGCTTCTTCCACGTTTTGAACTGATGATATTTCCTTTATCTACGTAGGCCTCAATGTGATCCAAATTAGCCCTTCTCAGGGTCCTGAAAGACAGTGTTAATGGACTGTTCCAGGAAACATAAGTGTAACTCTGTGAGATGAATTCACACATCACCAAGAAGTTTCTAAGAAAGCTTCTTTGTAGTTTTCATCAGAGGATATTTCCTTTGTCACCGTAAGCTTCAATACGCTAAGAAGTATCGCATTGCAGATTTCAAGAAAACTGTTTTAGCAAAATGATCACTGAAGAGAAACGTATAACTCTGTGAGTTGCATTCATACATCGAAGTGCATTTTCCCAGAAGGCTTCATTCCAGTTTTTATCTGAAGATATTTGCTTTTTCACCATAGCCCTCAAAGAGCTCCCAAATATCACGTGGCAGAATTCACAGCAACAGTGTTAGCAAATGGCTCCAAGAAGGGAAGGGTGGATCTCTGTGTGATGAAGTCACACATCAGAAAGCAATTTCTCAGAAAGCTTCTCTGTAGTTATTCTCTGAGGATATATCCTTTTTCACAATGGGCCCCAATGGGCTCCAAATATCACTTTGCAGATTCCACGAAAAGAGTGTTAGCTAACTGTTTCCTGAGGTCTAAGCTGTAACACTGTGAGATGAATTCACAGAAAACAAAGAAGATTCTCAGAAAGCTTCTTTCACGTTTTGAACTGATGATATTTCCTTTATCAGCATAGGCCTCAATGCGATCCAAAGTATCCCTTCTCAGGTTCCTCAAAGACAGTGTTAATGGACTGTTCCAGGAAACATAAATGAAACTCTGTGACCTGATTTCACATATCACCAATAAATTTCCAGGAATGCTTCTTTCTACTTTTCATCTGAGGATATTTCCTTTGTCACCGTAAGCTTCCTTGCGCTAAGAAGTATCCCATTGCAGATAAAAAGTTATCTGTCTTAGAAAACTGATCACTGAAGAGAAAGGAGTATCTCTGTGCACTGCATTCATACATCGAAGTGCATTTTCCCAGAATGCTTCATTCCAGTTTTTAGCTGAGAAGAAGTATCCCATTGCAGATTTCAAGAAAACTGTTAGGAAACTGATCACTGAAGAGAAACGTGTAACTCTGTGAGATGCATTCATACATGGAAGTGCATTTTCCCAGAAGGCTTCCTTCCAGTTTTTATCTGAAGATATATCCTTTTTCACCATTGCCCTCAATGAGCTCCCAAATATCACTTTTCAGAATCCACGACAACTGTGTTAGCAATCTGTTCCAAGAAGGGAAGGATGGAACTCTGTTTGATGAAGTCACACATCAGAAAGCAATCCCTCAGAAAGCTTCTCTCTAGTTATTATCTGAGGACATTTCCTTGTTCACAATGGGCTCCACTGGGATCCCAAATATCACTTTAATGGTACCACGAAAAGCGTGTTAGCAAACTGTTTCATGAGGACTAAGTTGTAACACTGTGAGACGAATTCACAGATCACACAGAAGTTTCTCAGAAAGCTTCTCTCACGTTTTGAACTGATGATATTTGCTTCATCAGCGTAGGCGTCAATGCAATTCAAAGTAGCCCTTCTCAGGTTACTCAAAGACAGTATTAATGGACTGCTCCAGGAAACATAAGTGTAACTCTGTGAGATGAATTCACACATCACCAAGAAGTTTCTGGAAAAGCTTCTTTCTACTTTTCATCTGAGGATATTTCCTTTGTCACCGTAAGCTTCATTGCACTAAAAATATCCCATTGCAGATTGCAAGAAAACTGTTAGCAAACTGATCACTGAAAGGTAAAGTGGAAGTCTGTGATTTGCATTCATACATCGAAGTGCATTTTCGCAGAAGGCTTCATTCCAGTTTTTATCTGAAGATATTTCCTTTTTCACCGTAGCCCTCAAAAGGCTCCCAAATATAAATTTGCAGAATCCAGGACAACTGTGTTAGCAAAGTGTTCCAAGAAGGGCAGGGTGGAACTCTGTGTGATGAAGTCACACATCAGTAAGGAATCTCTCAGAAAACTTCTCTCTAGTTATTATCTGAGGATATTTCGTCTTTCACAATGGGCCCTAATGGGCTCACAAATATCACTTTGCAGATTCCACGAAAAGATTGTTAGCAAACTGCTTCCCGAGGACTAAGTTGTAACACTGGGATGAATTCACAGATCTCAAAGAAGTTTCTCAGAAAGATTCTTTCACGATTTGAACTGATGATATTTGCGTTATCAGCGTAGGCCTCACTGCGATCCAAAGTGGCGCTTTTCAGGTTCCTCAAAGATAGAGTTAATGGACTGTTCCAGGAAACATAGGTTTAACTCTATGAGATGAATTCACACATCATCAAGAAGTTTCTAAGAAAGCTTCTTTCTAGTTTTCATCTGAGGATATTTCCTTTCTCACCGTAAGCTTCATTGCGCTAAAAAGCATCCCATTGCAGATTTCAAGAAAACTGTGTTAGCAATCTGACCATTGAAGAGAAACGTGTAACTCTGTGAGTTGCATTCGCACATCGACGTGCATTTTCCCAGAAGCCTTCTTTCCAGTTTTTAACTGAAGATATTTCCTTTTTCAACATAGCCCTCAATGAGCTGCCAAATGTCACTTTGCAGAATCCAGGATAACTGTGTTAGCAAACTGTTCCAAGAAGGGAAGGGTGGAACTCTGTGTGATGAAGTCACACATCAGAAAGCAATCTCTCAGAAAGCTTCTCTCTAGTTATTATCTGAGGATATTTCCTTTTTCACAATGGGCCCCAATGGGCTCCAAATATCACTTTGCAGATTCCACGAAAATAGTGTTATCAAACTGCTTCATGAGGACTAAGTTGTAACTATGTGAGATGAATTCACACATCACAAAGAAGTTTCTCAGACAGGTTCTTTCACATTTTGAACTGATGATATTTCCTTTATCAGTGTAGGCCTCATTGCGATCCAAAGTAGCCCTTCTCAGGTTCCTCAAAGACAGTGTTAATGGACATTCCAGGAAACATAAGTGGAACTCTGTGAGATGAATTCACACATCATCAAGAATTTTCTAACAAAACTTCTTATAGTTTTCATCTGAGGATATTTCCTTTGTCACTGTAAGCTTCATTGCGCTAAGAAGTATCCCATTGCAGATTTCAAGAAAACTCTGTTAGCAAACTGATCGCTGAAGAGAAACGTGTAACTCTGTGAGTTGCATTGATACATCAAAGTGCATTTTCCCAGAAGGCTTCTTTCCACTTTTTATCTGAAGATATTTCCTTTTTCACCATAGCCCTCGATGACCTCCCAAATATCACTTTGAAGAATCCACGACAACTGTGTTAACACACTGTTCTAAGAAGGGAAGAATGGAACTCTGTGTGATGAAGTCACACAATAGAAAGCAATCTCTCAGAAAGCTTCTCTCTAGTTATTATTCGAGGATATTTCCTTTTTCACAATGGGCCCCAATGGGTTCCCAAATATCAGTTTGCAGATTCCACGAAAAGAGTGTTTGCAAACTGCTTCATGAGGACTAAGTTGTAACTCTGTGAGATGAATTCACAGATCACAAAGAAGTTTCTCAGAAAGCTTCTTTTACGTTTTGAACTGATGATATTTGCTTTATCAGCGTAGGCTTCAATGCGATCCAACGTTGCCATTCTCATTTTCCTCAAAGACAGTGTTAATGGACTGTTCCTGGAAACACAAATGTAATTCTGTGAGATGAATTCACACATCACCAAGAAGTTTCTGGGACAGCTTCTTTGTAGTTTTCATCTGAGGATATTTCCTTTGCCTCATAAGCTTCATTGCTCAAAGAAATATCCCATTGCAGATGTCTAGAAAAGTGTGTTGGCAAACTGATCACTGAAGAGAAATGTGTAACTCTGTGAGTTGCATTCATAAATCGAAGTGCATTTTCCCAGAAGGCTTCTTTCCAGTTTCTAAGTGAAGATATTTCCTTTTTTACCATAGCCCTCAATGAGCTCCCATACTTAACTGTGCAACATCCACGAAAACTGTGTTAGCAAACTGTTCCAAAAAAGGAGGGTGGAATTTTGTGTGATGAAGTCACACATCAAAAAGCAATCTCTCAGAAAGCTTCTATCCAGTAATTATCTGAGGATATTTCCTTTTTCACAATGGGAACCAAAGGACTCCCTAATATCACTTGGCAGAGGCAACAAAAAGAATGATACCAAACTACTTCCTGAGATATCAGTTGTAACTCTGTGAGATGAATTCACAGATCACAAAGAAGTATCTCAGAAAGCTTCTTTCACGTTTTGAGCTTATGATGTTTCCTTTATCAGCCTAGGCCTCAATGCGATCCAAATTAGCCCTTCTCAGGTTCCTCAAAGATAGTGTTCATGGACTGTTCCAGGAAACATAACTGTAACTCTGTGAGATGAACTCACGCATCACCAAGAAGTTTCTAATAAAGCTTCCTTCTAGTTTTCATCTGAGGACATTTCCTTTGTCACCGTAAGCTTCATTACGCTAAAAGTATCCAATTGCATATTTCAAGACAACTGTGTTAGCAAACTGATCACTGAAGAGAAAGGTGTCAGTCTGTGAGTTGCATTCATTCTTCGAAATGCATTTTCCAGAAGGCTTCTTTCCAGATTTCATCTGTAGATATTTCCTTTTTCACCATAGCCCTCAATGAGCTCCCATATATCACTTTTCAGAATCCACGACAACAGTGTTAGCAAACTGATCCAAAAAGGGAAGTGTGGAACTCTGTGTGACGAATTCACACATCAGAAAGCAATCTCTCAGAAAGCTTCTCTCTAGTTATTGTCTGAGGATATTTCCTTTTCCACACTGGGTCCCAATGGGCTCCCAAATATCACTTTGCAGATTCCACGAAAAGAGTGTTAGCAAACTGCTTCATGAGGACTAACTTGTAACTCTGTGAGATGAATTCACAGATCACAAAGAAGTTTCTCAGAGAGCTTCTTTCACGTTTTGAACTGATGATATTTCCTTTATCAGCGTAGGCCTCAATGCGATGCAAAGTAACCCTTCTCACATTCCTCTAAGACAGTGTAAATGGACTGTTCCAGGAAACATTAGTGTAACTCTGTGAGATCAATTCACACATCAACAAGAAGTTTCTAAGAAAGCTTCCTTCTAGTTTTCATCTGAGGATGTTTCCTTTGTCACCGTAAGCTTCATTGCGCTAAGAAGTATCCCATTGCAGATTTCAAGAAAACTGTGTTAGCAAACAGATCACTGAAGAGAAAGGTGTAACTCTATGAATTGCATTCATACTACGACGTGCATTTTCCCAGAAGACTTCCATCAAGTATTTATCTGAAGATATTTCCTTTTTCACCATAGCCCTCAATGAGCTCCCAAATATCACTTTGCAGAATTCAAGACAACTGTGTAAGCAAAATGTTACAAGAAGTGAAGGGTGGAACTCTGAGTGAGGAAGTCACACCTCAGAAAGCAATCTCTCAGAAAGCTTCTCTCTAGTTATTATCAGAGGATATTTCCTTATCCCCAATGGGCCCCAATGGGCTCCCAAATATCACTTTGCAGATTCCACGAAAACAGTGCAACAAACTGCTTCCTGAGGTCTGAGCTGTAACACTGTAAGATGAATTCACAGATCACAAAGAAGTTTCTCAGACAGCTTGTGTCACGTTTTGACCTGATAATACTTCCTTTATCAGCGTAGGCCTCAATGTGATCCAAAGTAGCCCTTCTCAGGTTCCTCAAAGAGAGTGTTAATGGACTGTTCCAGGAAACATAAGTATAACTCTGTGAGATGAATTCACACTTCACCAAGAAGTTTTTAGAAAGCCTCTTTCTAGTATTCATCTGAGGATATTTCCTTAATCACCGTAAGCTTCATTGTGCTAAGAAGTATCCCATTGCAGATTTCAAAAAAACTGTGTTAGCAAACGGATCACTGAAGAGAAATGTGTAACTCTGTGAGTTGAATTCACACATCGAAGTGCATTTTCCCAGAAGCCTTCTTTCCAGTTTTTATCTGAAGATATTTCCTTTTTCAACATAGCCCTCAATTAGCTCCAAAATATCACTTTGCAGAAACCACGACAAGTGGGTTAGCAAACTGTTCAAAGAAGAGAAGGGTGAAACTCTGTGTGAGGAAGTTACACCTAAGAAAGCAATCTCTCAGGAAGCTTCTCTCTAGTTATTATCTGAGGATATTTCCTTTTTCAAAATGGAACCCAATGGGATCCCAAATATCACTTTTCAGATTCCACGAAAAGAGAGTTAGCAAACTGCCTCATGAGGACTAACTTGTAACTCTTTGAGATGAATTCACAGATCACAAAGAAGTTTCTCAGAAAGCTTCTTTCACGTTTTGAACTGATGATATTTCCTTTATCAACGAAGACCTCATTGCGATCCAAAGTACCCTTCTCAGATTCCTCAAAGACAGTGTTAGTGGACTTTTCCAGGAAACACAAATTTCACTCTATGAGATGAATTCACACATCACCAAGAAATTTCTAAGAAGGCTTCATTTTAGTTTTCATTTGAGGATATATAATTTGTCACCGTAAGATTCATTGCGCTAAGAAGTTTCCCATTGCAGATTTCAAGAAAACTGTGTTAGCAAACTGATCACTGAAGAGAAAGTTGTAACTCTGTGAGTTGCATTGATATATCGAAGTGCATTTTCTCCGAAGGCTTCTTTCCAGTTTTTATCTGAAGATATTTCCTTTTTCACCATAGCCCTCAATGAGCTCCCAAATATCACTTTGCAGTATCCTCGACAACAGTGATAGCAAACTGTTCAAAGAAGGGAAGGGTGGAACGCAGTGTGATGAAGTCAAACCTCAGAAAGCAATCTCTCAGAAAGCTTCTCTCTAGTTATTATCTGAGGATATTTCCTTTTTCACAATGGACCCCAAAGGGCTCCCAGATATCACTTTGCAATTCCGCAAAAAGAGTGTTAGCAATCTGCTTCATGAGGACTATGTTGTAAATCTGTGAGATGAATTCACAGATCACAAAGTAGTTTCTCAGAAAGCTTCTTTCACGTTTAGAACTGATGGATTATCCTTTAGCAGCGTAGGCCTCAATGTGATCCGAAGTAGCCTTTCTCAGATTCCTCGAAGACAGTGTTAATGGACTGTTCCCGGAAACATAAGTGTAACTCTGTGAGGTGAATTCACACATCACCAAGAAGTTTCTAGGAAAATTCTTTCTAGTTTTCATCTGAAAGATATTTCCTTTTTCACCGTAAGCTTTATTGAGCTAACAAGTATCCCACTGCAGATTTCAAGAAAACTGTGTTAGGAAACTGATCACTGAAGAGAACCATGTAACTCTGTGAGTTGCATTCATACATCGAACTGCATTTTCCCAGAAGGCTTCCTTCCAGTTTTTATCTGAAGATATTTCCTTTTTCACCACAGCCCTCAATGAGCTCCCAAATATTACTTTTCAGAATCCATGAAAACAGTGTTAGCAAACTGTTCCAATAAGGAAAGGGTGGAACTCTGTGTGATGAAGTCACACATCAGAAAGCAATCTCTCAGAGAGCTTCTCTCTAGTTATTATCTAAGGATATTTCCTTTTTCACACTGGGCCCCCATGGGCTCCCAAATATCACTTTGCAGCTTCCAGGAAGAGTGTTAGCAAATTGCCTCCTGATGTCTAAGCTATAAATCTGTGAGATGAATTCACAGATCACAAAGAAGTTTCTAAGAAAGCTTCTTTCCAGTTTTCATCTGAGGATATTTCCTTTATCAGCATAGGCCTCAATGCAATCAAAGTAGCCCTTCTCAGGTTCCTCAAAGACTGTGTTAATAGACTGTTGCAGGAAACAGAAGTGTAACTCTGTGAGATGAATTCACACATCACCAAGAGGTTTCTAAGAAACCTTCTTTCTAGTTTTCATCTGAGGATATTTCCTTTGTCACCGTAAGCTTCATTGGGCTCAGAAGTATCCCCTTGTAGATTTCAAGAAAACTGTGTCAACAAACTGATCCCTGAAGAGAATCGTGTAACTCTGTGAGTTGCATTCATACATCGAAGTGCATTTTCCCAGAAGGCTTCTTTCCAGTTTTTATCTGAAGATATTTCTTTTTTCACCATAGCCCTCAATGAGCTCCCAAATATCACTTTGCAGAATCCACGACAACAGTGTTAGCAAACTGTTCCCAGAGGGGAATGGTGGAACTCTGTGTGATGAAGTCACACATCAGAAAGTAATCTCTAAGAAAGCTTGACTCTAGTTACTATGTGAGGATATTTTCTTTTTTACACTGGGCCCCAATGGGTTCTCGAATATCTCTTTGCAGATTCCACGAAAAGAGTGTTAGCAAACTGCTGCATGAGGACTAAGTTGTAACTCTGTGAGATGAATTCACAAATCCCAAAGAAGTTTCTCAGAAAGCTTCTATCACGTTTTGAACTGATGATATTTCCTTTATCAGTGTAGGCCTCAATGCGATCTAAAGTAACGCTTCTCGGGTTCCTCAAAACAGTGTTAATGGACTGATACCGGAAACACAAGTGTAATTCTGTGAGATGAATTCACATATCACCAAGAAGTTTCTACGAAAGCTTCTTTCTAGTTTTCTTCTGAGGATATTTACTTGGTCACCGTAAGCTTCATTGCGCTATGATGTATCCCATTGCAATTTCAGGAAACGTGTTAGCAAACTGATCACTGAAGAGAAGGTGCCACCCCCCTGCGAGTTGCATTCATATTGAAGTAAATTTTCTCAGAAGGCTTCTTTCCAGGTTTTATCTGAAGATATTTCTTTTTCACCATAGCCCACAATGAGCTCCCAAATATCATTTTGCAGAATCCACGACAACTGTGTTTAGCAAACTGTTCCACGAAGGAGGGTGGAATTCTGTGTGATAAAGTCACAACTCAGAAGCAATCTCACAGAAAGCGTCTCTCTAGTTATTATCTGTTGACATTTCCTTTTTCACCCGGGCCCCAATGGGCTCCCAAATATCACTTTGCAGATTCCATGAAAAGAGTTTTTAGCAAACTGCTTCATGAGGACTAAGTTGTAACTCTGTGAGATGAATTCACAGATCACACAGAAGTTTCTAAAAACTTCTCTCACTTTTTGAACGATTATATTTCCTTTAGCAGAGTAGGCCTCAATGCATTCCAAAAGAGCCCTTCTCGGGTTCCTCAAACACAGTGTTAATGGACTGTTCCAGGAAACGTAAGTGTAACTCTGTGAGATGAATTCACCCATCACCAAGAAGTTTCCACGAAAGTTACTTTGTAGTTTTCATCTGAGGGTATTTCCTTTCTCACCGTAAGCTTCATTGGGCTAAGAAGTATCCCATTGCAGATTTCAAGAACACTGTTGCAAACTGTTCACTGAAGAGAAAGGTGTAACTCTGTGAGTTGCATTCATACATCGAAGTGCATTTTCCCAGAAGGTTTCCTTCCAGTTTTTATCTGAAGATACTTCCTTTTTCACCATAGCCCTCAATGAGCTCCCAAATATCACTTTGCAGAATCCACGACAACTGTGTTAGCAAACTGTTCCAAGAAGGGAAGGGTGGAACTGTGTGTGATTAAGTCACACCTCAGAAAACAACCTCTCAGAAAGCTTCCCACTAGTTATTATCTCAGGATATTTCCTTTTTCACACTGGGCCCCAATGGGCTCCCAAATATCACTTTGCAGATTCCACGAAAGGAGTGTTAGCAAACTGCTTCATGAGGACTAAGTTGTAACACTGTGAGATGAATTTACAGATCACAAAGAAGTTTCTCAGAAAGCATCTTTCACGTTTTGAACTGATGATATTTCCTTTATCAGCGTAGGCCTCAATGAGATCGAAACCAACCCTTCTCGTTTTCCTCAAAGATAGTGTTAATGGACTGTTCCAGGAAACATAAGTGTAACTCTGTGAGATGAATTCACACATCACCAAGAAGTTTCTGCGAAAGCTTTTTTCTACTTTTCATATGAGGATATTTCCTTTGTCACCGTAAGCTTCATTGCGCTAAGAAGTATCCCATTACAGATTACAAGAAAACTGTGTTAGCAAACTCAGCACTGACGAGAAAGATGTAACTCTGTTAGTTGCATTCAAACAGCGAAGTGCATTTTCCCAGAAGGCTTCTTGGCAGTTTTTATCTAAAGATATTTCCTTTTTAACCATAGCCCTCAATGAGCTCCCAAATGTCACTTTACAGAATCCATGAAAACCGTGTTAGCAAACTGACGAGGAAGGGAAGGGTTTAACTCTGTGTGATGAAGTCACACAGAGGAAAGCAATCCCTCAAAAAGCTCTCTCTAGTTTTATCTGAGGATATTTCCATTTTCACCATGGGCCCCAATGTGCTCCCAAATATCACATTGCAGATTCCACGAAAAGAGTGTTAGCAAAATGTTTCCTGAGGTCTAAGCTGTAACTCTGTGAGATGAACTCACAGATCACAAAGAAGTTTCTCAGAAAGCTTCCTTCACGTTTTGAACTGATGACATTTCCTATATCAGCGTAGGTCTCCATGTTATCCAAAGTGGCCCTTCTAAGATTCCTCAAAGACAGTGTTAATGGACTGCTCCAGGAAAAATAAGTGTAACTCTGTGAGATGAATTCACACATCACCAAGAAGTTTCAAAGAAAGCTTGTTTCCAGTTTTCATCTGAGGATATTTCCTTTGTCACCGTAAGCTTCATTGTGCCAAGAAGTATCCCACTGCAGATTTCAAGAAAAATGTGTTACGAAACTGATCACTGAAGAGAAACGTGTAACTCTGTGAGTTGCATTAGTACACCGAAGTGTATTTTCCCAGAAGCCTTCTTTCCAGTTTTTATCTGAAGATGTTTCCTTTTTCACCACCGCCCTCAATGAGCTCCCAAATATCTCTTTGCAGAATCCAGGACCACAGTGTTAGCAAACTGTTCCAATAAGGGAAGGGTGGAACTCTGTGTGATGAACTCACACCTCAGAAAGCAATCTCTCCGAAAGCTTCTCTCTAGGTATTATCTGAGGATATTTCCTTATTCACAATGGGCCCCAAAGGGCTCCCAAATATCACTTTGCAGATTCCATGAAAAGAGTGTAAGCAAACTGCTTCCTGAGGTCTAAGCTGTAACTCTGTAGGAAGTATACACAGATCACAAAGAGGTTTCTCAGAAAGCTTCTTTCACTTTTTGAACTGATGATACATCCTTTATCAGCCTAGGCCTCAATGCGTTCCAAAGTAGCCTTTCTCAGGTTCCTCAAAGACAGTGTTAATGGACTCTTCAGGACATATAAGTGTAACTCTGTGAGATGACTTCACACATCATCAAGAAGTTTCTAAGAAAGCTTCTTTCTAGTTTTCATCTGAGGATATTTTCTTTGTCACAGTTAGCTTCATTGCACTAAGAAGTTTCCCATTGCAGATTTCAAGAAAACTCTGTTAGCAAACTGATCACTGAAGAGAAAAGTGTAACTCTGTGAGATGCATTCATACATCGAAGTGCATTTTCCCAGAAGGCATCTTTCCAGTTTTTATCTGAAGATATTTCCTTTTTCACCATATCCCTCAATGAGTTCCCAAATATCACTTTGCAGAATCCACGACAACAATGTTAGCAAACTGTTCCACGAAGGGAAGGTTGGAACTCTGTGTGATTTAGTCACACATCAGATAGCAATCTCTCAGAAAGCTTCTCTCTAGCTTTTTCTGAGGATATTTCCTCTTTCACCATGGCCCCAATGGGCTAGCAAATATCACTTTGCAGGTTCCACGAAAAGAGTGTTAGCAATCTGCTTCATGAGGACTAAGATGTATATCTGTGAGATGAATTCACAGATCACAGAGAAGTTTCTCAGAAAGCTTCTTTCACGTTTTGAACAGACGATATTTCCTTTATCAGTGTAGGCCTCAATGAGTTCCAAAGTAGCCCTTCTCAGGTTCCTCAAAGACAGTGTTAATGGACTGTTCCAGGAAACATAAGTGTAACTCTGTGAGATGAATTCACACATCACCAAAAAGTTTCTAAGAAAGCTTCTTTCTAGTTTTCATCGGAGGATATTTCCTTTGCCACTGTGAGCTTCATTGCGGTAAGAACTATCCCATTGCAGATTTTAAGAAAACTGTGTTAGGAAACTGATCACTGAAGAGAAAGTTGTTACTCTGTGAGTTGCATTCATACATCGAAGTGCTTTTTCCCAGAAGGCTTCTTTCCAGTTTTTATCTGAAGTTATTTCCTTTTTCACCGTAGCCATCAATGGGCTCCCAAATATGACTTTGCAGATTCCAAGAAAAGAGTGTTTGCAAACTGCTTCCTGAGGTCTAAACTGTATCTCTGTGAGATGAATTCACAGATCACAAAGAAGTTTCTCAGAATGTTTCTTTCACGTTTTGAACTGATGATACTTCCTTTATCAGCGTAGGCCTTAATGCCATCCAATGTAGCCCTTCTCAGGTTCCTCAAAGACAGTGTTAATAGACTGTTCCAGGAAACATAAGTGTAATTCTGAGATGAATTCACACATCACCAAGAACCTTTTAGGAAAGCTTCTTTGTAGTTTTCATCTGAGGATATTTCCTTTGTCACCGTAAGCGTCATTGAGCTAAGAAGTATCCTACTGCAGATTTCAAGAAAACTGTGTTTGGAAACTGATCACTGAAGGGAAACGGGTAACTCTGTGAGTTGCATTCATACATCGAAGTGCATTTTCCCAGAAGGTTTCTTTACAGTTTTTATCTGAAGATAGTTCCTTTTTCACCATAGCCCTCAATGAACTCCCAAATATCACGTGGCAGAATCCATGACAACTGTGTTAGCCAACTGTTCAAGAAGGGAAGGGTGGAACTCTGTGTGATGAAGTCACACATCAGAAAGCAATCTCTCCAAACCCTTCTCTTTAGTTATTATCTGCGGATATTTCCTTTATCACAATGGGCCAAAATGTGCTCCCAAATATCACTTTGCATATTCCACGAAAAGAGTTTTAGCAAACTGCTTCCTGAGGTCTAATCTGTAACACTGTGAGATGAATTCACAGATCACAAAGCTGTTTCTCAGATAGCTTCTTTCACGTTTTGAACTAATGATATTTCCTTTATCAACATACGCCTCAAAGCAATCCAACGTCGCCCTTCTCAGGTTCCTCAAAGAGAGTGCTAATGGACTGTTCCAGGAAACATAAGAGTAACTCTGTGAAATGAATTCACACATCACCAAGAATTTCTAAGAAAGCTTCTTTCCAGTTTTCATCTGAGGATATTTCCTTTGTCACCATAAACTTCATTGCCCTAAGAATTATCCCATTGCAGATTTGAAGAAAACTGCGTTAGCAAACTGAGCACTGAAGAGAAAGTTGTACTCTGTGATTTGCATTCATACATCGAAGTGTATTTTCCCAGAAGGCTTGTTTCCAGTTTTTATCTGAAGGTGTTTCCTTTTTCACCATAGCCCTCAAAGAGCTCCCAAATATCACTTTGCAGAATCCACGACAGTTGTGTTAGCAAACTTTTCCAAGAAGGGAAGGGTGGAATGCTGTGTGATGAAGTCACACATCAGAAAGCAATCTCTCAGAAAGCTTCTCTCTAGTCATTATCTGAGGATCTTTCCTTTTTCACAATGGGCCTCAACGGGCTCCCAAATATCACTTTGCAGATTCCACGAAAAGAGTGTTAGCAAACTGCTTCATGATGACTAAGTTGTAACTCTGTGAGATGTATTCACATATCACAAAGAAGTTTCTCAGAAACCTAATCTCACGTTTTGAACTGAGGATATTTGCTTTATCAGCATACGCCTCAATGCGATCCAAATTAGCCCTTCTCAGTTTCCTCATCGACAGTGTGAATGGACTGTTGCAGGAAACATAAGTGTACCTCAGTGAGAGGAATTCGCACATCACCAAGAAGTTACTGGGAAAGTTTCTTTCTAGTTTGCATCTGAGGATATTTCCTTTGTCACCGTAAGCTTCATTGCGCTAAAAAGCATCCCATTGCAGATTTCAAAAAAACTATGTTAGCAAACTGTTCACTGAAGAGAAACGTGTAACTCTGTGAGTTGCCTCATACATAGAAGTGCATATTCCAAGAAGGCTTCTATCCAGTTTTGATTTGAAGTTATTTCCTTTCTCACCTTAGCCCTCAATGAGCTTCCAAATATCACTTTGCAGATTCCACAACAAGAGTGTTGGCAAACTGCTTCATGAGGACTAAGTTGTAACTCTGTGAGATGAATTCACAGATCACAAAAAGTTTCTCAGAAAGCTTCTTTCAAGTTTTGAAATGATGATATTTTCTTTATCAGCGTAGACCCCAATGCGATCCAAAGTAGCCCTTCTCAGGTTCCACACAGACAGAGTTAATGGACTGTTCCAGGAAACGTAAGTGTAACTGTGTGAGATGAATTCAAACATCACCAAGAACTTTCTAAGAAATCTTCTTTCTGGTTTTCATCTGAGGATATTTCCTTTGTCAATGTAAGCTTCATTGCACTAAGAAATATCCCATTGCAGATTTCAAGAAAACTGTGTTAGCAAGCTGATCACTGAAGAGAAAGGTGTAACTCTGTGAATTGCACTCATACATCGAAGTGTATTTTCTCAGCAGGCTTCTTTCCAGTTATTATCTGAAGATATTTCCTTTTTCACCATAGCCCTCAATAAGCTCCGAAATATCAATTTGCAGAATCCATGACAACAGTGTTAGCAAACTGTTCCAAGAAGGGAAGGGTGGAACTCTGTGTGATGAAGTCACACCTCTGAAAGCAGTCTCTCAGAAAGCTTCTCTCTAGTTATTATCTGAGGATATTTCCTTTTTCACAATGGGCCCCAATGGGCTCCCAAACATCACTTTCCGGATTCCACGAAAAGAGTGTTAGCAAACTGCTTCATGAGGACTAAGTTGTAACACTCTGAGATGAATTCACAGACCACAAAGAAGTTTCTCGGAAAGCTTCTCTCACTTTTTGAACTGATGATATTAACTTTATCAGCGCAGGTCTTAATGCAATCCAAAGTAGCCCTTCTCAGGTTCCTCAAAGACCGTGTTAATGAAGTGTTCCAGAACACATAAGTGTAACTCTGTGAGATGAATTCACACATCACCAAGAAGTTCCAACGAAAGCTTCTTTCTAGTTTTCATCTGAGGATATTTCCTTTGTCACCGTAAGCTACATTGCGCTAAGAAGTATCCCATTGCAGATATCCAGAAAACTGTGTTAGCAAACTGATCACTGCAGAGAAACGTGTATCTCTGTGAGTTGCATTCATGCATCGAAGTGCATTTTCACAGAATGCTTCTTTCCAGTTTTTATCTGAAGATATTTCCTTTTTCACCATATCCCTCAATAAGCTCCCAAATATCTCTTTGCAGGATCCACGCAACTGTGTTAGCAAACTGTTTTAAGAAGGGAAGGGTGGAACTCTGTGTGATGAAGTCACACCTCAGAAAGCCATCTCTCAGAAAGCTTCTCTCTAGTTATTATCTGAGGATATTTCCTTTTTCACAATGGGCCCCAATGGGCTCCCAAATATCACTTCACAGGTTCCATGAAAAGAGTGTTAGCAAACTGCTTCCTGAGACTAAGTTGTAACTCTGTGAGATGATTTCACACAGCACAAAGAAGTTTCTCAGAAAAGTTCCCTCACGTTTTGTACTGATGATATTTGCTTTATCAGCGTTGTCCTGAATGCGATCCAAAGTAGCCCTTCTCAGGTTCGTCAAAGACAGTGTTAATGGACTGTTCCAGGAAACATAAGTGTAACTCTGTGAGATGAATTCACACATCACGAAGATGTTTCTAAGAAAGCGTCTTTCTGGTTTTCATCTGAGGATATTTCCTTTGTCACCGTAAGCTTCATTGTGCTAAGAAGTGTCCCATTGCAGATTTAAAGAAAACTGTGTTAGCAAACTGATCACTGAAGTGAAACGTGTAACTCTCTGAGTTGCATTCATACATCAAAGTGCATTTTCCCAGAAGGATTCTTTCCAGTTTTTATCTGAAGATATTTCCTTTTTCACCATATCCCTCAATGAGCTCCCAAATAACACTTTGCAGAATCCAGGACCACAGTGTTAGCAAACTGTTCCAAGAAGAGAAGGGTGGAACTCTGTGTGCTGAACTCACACCTCAGAAAGCAATCTCTCCGAAAGCTTCTCTCTAGGTATTATCTGAGGATATTTCCTTTTTCACAATGGGCCCCAATGGGCTCCCAAATATCACTTTGAAGATTCCCTGAAAAGAGTGTAAGCAAACTGCTCCCTGAGGTCTAAGCTGTATCTCTGTGAGATGAATTCAGAGATCACAAAGAAGATTCTCAGAAAGCTTCTTTCACATTTTGAACTGATGATATTTCCTTAATCAGCGTACGCCTCAAGGCCATCCCATTTAGCCCTTCTCAGGTTCCTCAAAGACAGTGTTAATAGACTGTTCCAGGAAACATAAGTGTAATTCTGAGATGAATTCACACATCACCAAGAACCTTTTAGGAAAACTTCTTGTAGTTTCCATCTGAGGATATTTCCTTTGTCACCGTAAGCGTCATTAAGCTAAGAAGTATCCTACTACAGATTTCAAAAAAACTGTGTTTGGAAACTGATCACTGAAGGGAAACGGGTAACTCTGTGAGTTGCATTTATACATCGAAGTGCATTTTCCCAGAAGGTTTCTTTCCAGTTTTTATCTGAAGATAGTTCCTTTTTCACCATAGCCCTCAATGAGCTCCCAAATATCACATGGCAGAATCCATGACAACTGTGTTAGCCAACTGTTCAAGAAGGGAAGGGTGGAACTCTGTGTGATGAAGTCACACATCAGAAAGCAATCTCTCCAAACCCTTCTCTTTAGTTATTATCCGTGGATATTTCCTTTATCACAATGGGCCCCAATGTGCTCCCAAATATCACTTTGCATATTCCACGAAAAGAGTTTTAGCAAACTGCTTCCTGAGGTCTAATCTGTAACACTGTGAGATGAATTCACAGATCACAAAGCTGTTTCTCAGATAGCTTCTTTCACGTTTTGAACTAATGATATTTCCTTTATCAACATACGCCTCAAAGCAATCCAACGTCGCCCTTCTCAGGTTCCTCAAAGAGAGTGCTAATGGACTGTTCCAGGAAACATAAGAGTAACTCTGTGAAATGAATTCACACATCACCAAGAATTTCTAAGAAAGCTTCTTTCCAGTTTTCATCTGAGGATATTTCCTTTGTCACCATAAACTTCATTGCCCTAAGAATTATCCCATTGCAGATTTGAAGAAAACTGCGTTAGCAAACTGAGCACTGAAGAGAAAGTTGTACTCTGTGATTTGCATTCATACATCGAAGTGTATTTTCCCAGAAGGCTTGTTTCCAGTTTTTATCTGAAGGTGTTTCCTTTTTCACCATAGCCCTCAAAGAGCTCCCAAATATCACTTTGCAGAATCCACGACAGTTGTGTTAGCAAACTTTTCCAAGAAGGGAAGGGTGGAATGCTGTGTGATGAAGTCACACATCAGAAAGCAATCTCTCAGAAAGCTTCTCTCTAGTCATTATCTGAGGATCTTTCCTTTTTCACAATGGGCCTCAACGGGCTCCCAAATATCACTTTGCAGATTCCACGAAAAGAGTGTTAGCAAACTGCTTCATGATGACTAAGTTGTAACTCTGTGAGATGTATTCACATATCACAAAGAAGTTTCTCAGAAACCTAATCTCACGTTTTGAACTGAGGATATTTGCTTTATCAGCATACGCCTCAATGCGATCCAAATTAGCCCTTCTCAGTTTCCTCATCGACAGTGTGAATGGACTGTTGCAGGAAACATAAGTGTACCTCAGTGAGAGGAATTCGCACATCACCAAGAAGTTACTGGGAAAGTTTCTTTCTAGTTTGCATCTGAGGATATTTCCTTTGTCACCGTAAGCTTCATTGCGCTAAAAAGCATCCCATTGCAGATTTCAAAAAAACTATGTTAGCAAACTGTTCACTGAAGAGAAACGTGTAACTCTGTGAGTTGCCTCATACATAGAAGTGCATATTCCAAGAAGGCTTCTATCCAGTTTTGATTTGAAGTTATTTCCTTTCTCACCTTAGCCCTCAATGAGCTTCCAAATATCACTTTGCAGATTCCACAACAAGAGTGTTGGCAAACTGCTTCATGAGGACTAAGTTGTAACTCTGTGAGATGAATTCACAGATCACAAAAAGTTTCTCAGAAAGCTTCTTTCAAGTTTTGAAATGATGATATTTTCTTTATCAGCGTAGACCCCAATGCGATCCAAAGTAGCCCTTCTCAGGTTCCACACAGACAGAGTTAATGGACTGTTCCAGGAAACGTAAGTGTAACTGTGTGAGATGAATTCAAACATCACCAAGAAGTTTCTAAGAAATCTTCTTTCTGGTTTTCATCTGAGGATATTTCCTTTGTCAATGTAAGCTTCATTGCACTAAGAAATATCCCATTGCAGATTTCAAGAAAACTGTGTTAGCAAGCTGATCACTGAAGAGAAAGGTGTAACTCTGTGAATTGCACTCATACATCGAAGTGTATTTTCTCAGCAGGCTTCTTTCCAGTTATTATCTGAAGATATTTCCTTTTTCACCATAGCCCTCAATAAGCTCCGAAATATCACTTGGCAGAATCCACGACAACTGTGTTAGCAAACTGTTCCAAGAAGGGAAGGGTGGAACTCTGTGTGATGAATTCGCACATCAGAAAGCAGTCTTTCAGAAAGCTTCTCTCTCGTTATTATCTGAGGATATTTCCTTTTTCACAATGGGCCCCAATTAGCTCCAAATATCATTTTGCAGATTCCACGAAAATAGTGTTACCAAACTGCTTCATGAGGACCAAGTTTTAACTCTGTGAGATGAATTCACACATCACAAAGATGTTTCTCAGAAAGGTTCTTTCACATTTTGAACTGATGATATTTCCTTTATCAGCATAGGCCTCAATGTGATCCAAAGTGCCATTCTCAGGTTCCTCAAAGACAGTGTTAATGGACTTTCCAGGAAACATAAGTGTAACTCTGTGAGATGAATTCACACATCATCGAGAATTTTCTAAGAAAACTTCTTTATAGTTTTCATCTGAGGATATTTCCTTTGTCACCGTAAGCTTCATTGCGCTAAGAAGTATCCCATTGCAGATTTCAAGAAAACTCTTTTAGCAAACTGATCACTGAATAGAAATGTGTAACTCTGTGAGTTGCATTCATACATCAAAGTGCATTTTCCCAGAAGGGTTCTTTCCACTTTTCATCTGAAGATATTTCCTTTTTCACCATAGCCCTCGAAGACCTCCCAAATATCAATTGGCAGAATCCACGACAACTGTGTTAACACACTGATCTAAGAAGGGAAGAATGGAATTCTGTGTGATGAATTCACACAACAGAAAGCAGTCTCTCAGAAAGCTTCTCTCTAGTTATTATTCGTGGATATTTCCTTTCTCACAATGGGCCCCAATGGGCTCCCAAATATCAGTTTGCAGATTCCACGAAAAGAGTGTTTGCAAACTGCTTCATGAGGACTAAGTTGTAACTCTGTGAGATGAATTCACAGATCACAAAGAAGTTTCTCAGAAAGCTTCTTTTACGTATTGAACTGATGATATTTGCTTTATCAGCGTAGGCTTCAATGCGATCCAACGTTGCCATTCTCATTTTCCTGAAAGAGAGTGTTAATGGAATGTTCCTGGAAACATAAGTGTAATTCTGTGAGATGAATTCACACATCACCAAGAAGTTTCTGGGAAAGCTTCTTTGGAGTTTTCATCTGAGGATATTTCCTTTGCCTCATAAGCTTCATTGCTCTAAGAAGTATCCCACTGCAGATGTCAAGAAAAGTGTGTTAGAAAACTGATCACTGAAGAGAAATGTGTAACTCTGTGAGTTGCACTCATAAATAGAAGTGCATTTTCCCAGAAGGCTTCTTTCCAGTTGTAATCTGAAGATATTTCCTTTTTCACCATAGCCCTCAATGAGCTCCAAAATATCACTTGGCAGAATCCACGACAACAGTGTTAGCAAAGTGTTCCAAGAAGGGAAGGGTGGAACTCTGTGTGATGAAGTCACACATCAGAAAGCAATCTCTCAGAAATCTTCTCTCTAGTTATTATCTGAGGGTATTTCCTTTTTCAGCATAGGCCCCAATGGGCTCCCAAATATCACTTTGCAGTTTGCACGAACAGAGTGTTAGCAAACTGCTTCCTGAGGTCTAAGGTGTAACTCTGTGAGATGAATTCAGAGATCACGAAGAATTTTCTCAGAAAGGTTCTTTCAGTTTTGACCTGATGATATTTCCTTTATCAGCGTAGGCCTCAATGTGATCCAAAGAAGCCCTTCTCAGGTTCCTCAAAGACAGTGTTAATGGACTGTTGCAAGAAACATAAGTGTAAATCAGTGAGATGAATTCACAAAACACCAAGAAGTTTCCAGGAAAGTTTCTTTCTGCTTTACATCTGAGGATATTTACTTTGTCACCATAATCTTCCTTACAGTAAGAAGTAACCCACTGCAGATTTCAAGAAAACTGTCTTAGCAAACTGATGACTGAGGAGAAACGTGTAACTCGGTGAGTTGCATTCATACATCGAAGTGCATTTTCCCAGAAGGCTTCTTTCCAGTTTTTATCTGAAGATATTTCCTTTTTCACTATAGCCCTAATTGAGCTCCCAAATATCACTTTGCTGACAAGTGTTAGCAAACTGTTCCAGGAAGGGAAGGGTGGAACGCTGTGTGATGAAGTCACACATCAGAAAGCAATCTCTCAGAAAGCTTCTCTCTAATTATTATCTGAGGATAGTTCCTTTTTCACAATGGGCCCCAAAGGGCTCCCAAATATCACTTTGCTGATTCCACGAAAAGAGTGTTAGCAAACTGCTTCCTGAGGTTTAAGCTATAACTCTGTGAAATGATTTCACAGATCAAAGAGAAGTTTCTCAGAAAGCTTCTTTCACGTTTTGAACTGATGATATTTCCTTTGTTAGCATAGGCGTCAATGGATCCAAAGTAGCTCCTTTCAGGGTCCTCAAAGACAGTGTTAATGGACTGTTCCAGGAAACGTAAGTGTAACTCTGTGAGATGAATTGACACAGCACCAAGAAATTTCTAAGGAAGCTTCTTTCCAGTTTTCATCTGAGGATATTTCCTGTGTCACCGTAAGCTTCATTGGGCTAAGAAGTATCCCCTTGTAGATTTCAAGAAAAATGTGTTAGCAAACTGATCACTGAAGAGAATCGTTTAACTCTGTGAGTTGCATTCATACATCGAAGTGCATTTTCCCAGAAGGCTTCTTTCCAGTGTTTATCTGAAGATATTTCCTTTTTCACCAAAGGCCTCAATGAGCTCCCAAATATCACTTTGCAGAATCCACGACAACGGTGTAGGCAAACTGTTCCATGCAGGGAAGGGTGGAACTCTGTGATATGAAGTCACACATCAGAAAGCAATCTCTCAGAAAGCTTCTCTCTAGTTATTATCTGAGGATATTTCCTTTTTCACAATGGGCCCCAAAGGGCTCCCAAATATCACTTTGCAAATTCCACGATAAGAGTTTTAGCAAACTGCTTCCTGAGATCAAAGTTGTAACTCTGTGAGATGAATACACAGATCACAAAGACGTTTCTCAGAAAGCTTCTCTCACGTTTTGAACTGATGATATTTCCTTTCCCAGCGTAGGCCTGAATGCGATACAAAGTAGCCCTTCTCAGTTTCCTCAAAGACAGTGTCAATAGACTATTCCAGAAAACATAAATGTAACTCTGTGAGATGAATTCACACTTCACCAAGAAGTTTCAAAATAAGCTTCTTTCTAGTTTTCTTCTGAGGTTATTTCCTTCTTCACCGTAAGCTTCTTTACGCTAAGAAGTATCCCATTTTAGATTTCAAGAAAACTGTTTTAGCAAACTGATCACTGAAGAGAAACGTGTTTCTCTTTCAGTTGCGTTCATACATCGAAGTGCATTTTCCCAGAAGGCTTCCCTCCAGTTTTTATGTGAAGATATTTCGTTTTTCACCATAGCCCTCATTGAGCTCTCAAATATCACTTTGCAGAATCCACGACAACTGTGTTAGCAAACTCTTCCAAGAAGGGAAGGGTGGAATTCTGTGTGATGAAGTCACACATAAGAAAGCAATCTCTCAGAAAGCTTCTCTCTAGTTATTATCTGAGTATATTTCCTTTTTCACCATGGGCCCCAATAGGCTCCCAAATATCACTTTGCAGATTCCAAGAAAAGAGTGTTAGCAATCTGCTTCATGAGGACTAAGTTGCAACTCTGTGAGAATAATTCACAGATCACAAAGAAGTTTCTCAGAAAGCTTCTTTCACGTTTTGAACTGATGATATTTCCTTTATCAGCGTTGACCTCATTGCGATCCAAAGTAACCCTTCTAAGTTTCCTCAAAGACAGAGTTACTGGACTGTTCCCGGAAACATTAGGGTACCTCTGTGAGATGAATTCACACATCACCAAGAAGTTTCCAGGAAAACTTCTTTCTAGTTTTCATCTGAGGATGTTTACTTTGTCACCGTAAGCTTCATTGCGCTAAGAAGTATCCCATTGCAGATTTCAAGAAAACTGTGTTAGCAAACTGATCACTGAAGAGAAAGGTGTAAATCTGTGAATTGCATTCGTACATCGAGGTGCATTTTCCCAGAAGGCTTCCTTCAAGTTTTTATCTGAAGATATTTCCTTTTTCACCATAGCCCTCAATGAGCTCCCAAATATCAATTTGCAGTATTCACGACAACTGTGTAAGCAAAATGTTCCAAGAAGGGAAGGGAGGAACTCTGAGTGAGGAAGTCACACCTCAGAAAGCAATCTCACAGAAAGCTTCTCTCTAGTTATTATCTGAGGATATTTCCTTTTTCACAATGGGCCACAAAGGGCTCCGAAATATCACTTTGTAGATTCCACAATAAGCGTGTTAGCAAACTACTTCATGAGGACTAAGTTGTAACTCTATGAGATGAATTCACAGATCACAAAGAAGCTTCTCAGAAACCTTCTTTCACATTTTGAACTGATCATATTTCCTATATCAGCAGTCGGACTCAATGCGATCCAAAGAAACCCTTCTCTGGTTCCTCAAAGACAGTGTTAATGGACTGTTCCCGAAAACATAAGTGTAATTCTGTGAGATGAATTCACACATCACCAAGAAGTTTCTGAGAAAGTTCTTTCTACTTTTCATCTGAGGATATTTCCTTTGTCACTGTAAGCTTCATTGCGCTAAGAAGTATCCTATTGCAGATTTCAAGAAAACTGTGTTAGCAAACTGATCAATGAAGAGAGAGGTACCACTCTGTGAGTTGCATTCATACATCGAAGTGCATTTTCCCAGAAGGCTTCTTTCCATTTTTTATCTGAAGATATTTCTTTTTCACCATAGCCCTCAATGAGCTCCCAAATATCACTTTGCAGAATCCACGACAACAGTGTTAGCAAACTGTTCCAAGAAGGGAAGGTTGGAACTCTGTGTGATGAAGTCACACCTCAGAAAGCAATCTCTCAGAAAGCTTCTCTCTAGTTATTATCTGAGGATATTTCCTTTTTCACAATGGGCCACAAAGGGCTCCGAAATATCACTTTGTAGATTCCACAATAAGCGTGTTAGCAAACTGCTTCATGAGGACTAAGTTGTAACTCTATGAGATGAATTCACAGATCACAAAGAAGCTTCTCAGAAACCTTCTTTCACATTTTGAACTGATCATATTTCCTATATCAGCGTCGGACTCAATGCGATCCAAAGAAACCCTTCTCTGGTTCCTCAAAGACAGTGTTAATGGACTGTTCCCGAAAACATAAGTGTAATTCTGTGAGATGAATTCACACATCACCAAGAAGTTTCTGAGAAAGTTCTTTCTACTTTTCATCTGAGGATATTTCCTTTGTCACCGTAAGCTTCATTGCGCTAAGAAGTATTCTATTGCAGATTTCAAGAAAACTGTGTTAGCAAACTGATCAATGAAGAGAGAGGTACCACTCTGTGAGTTGCATTCATACATCGAAGTGCATTTTCCCAGAAGGCTTCTTTCCATTTTTTATCTGAAGATATTTCTTTTTCACCATAGCCCTCAATGAGCTCCCAAATATCACTTTGCAGAATCCACGACAACAGTGTTAGCAAACTGTTCCAAGAAGGGAAGGTTGGAACTCTGTGTGATGAAGTCACACCTCAAAAAGCAATCTCTCAGAAAGCTTCTCTCTAGTTATTACCTGAGGATATTTCCTTTTTCACAATGGGCCCCAATGGGCTCCCAAATATCGCTTTGCAGATACAACGGAAAGAGTGTTAGCAAGCTGACCTACTGAGTTCTGAGCTGTAGCTCTGTGAGATGAATTCACAGATCACAAAGAAGTTTCTCAGAAGGCTTCTTTCATGTTTTGAACTGATGATATTTCCTTTATCAGCGTAGGCTTCAATGCGAAACAAAGTAGCCCTCTAAGGTTTCCACAAAGACAGTGTTAATGGACTGTTCCAGGAAACATAAGAATAGCTCCGTGAGATGAATTCTCACATCCCCAAGAAGTTTCTAGGAAAGCTTCTTTCTTGTTTTCATCTGAGGATATTTCTTTGTCACCGTAAGCTTCATTGCACTAAGCAGTATCCCATTGCAGATTTCAAGAAAACTGTGTTAGCAAACTGATCACTGAAGACAAACGTGTAACTCTGTCAGTTGCATTCATACATCGAAGTGCATTTTCCCAGAAGGCTTCTTTCCAGTTTTTATCTGAAGATATTTCCTTTTTCACCTAAGCCCTCAATGAGCTCCCAAATATCACTTTTCAGAATCCATGACAACAGTGTTAGCAAACTGTAACAAGAAGGGAAGTGTGGAACTCTGTGTGATGAAGTCACACATCAGAAAGCAATCTCTCGGAAAGCTTCTCTCTACTTATTATCTGAGGATATTTCCTTTTTCACAATGGGCCACAATGGGCTCCCAAATATCACTTTGCAGATTCCACGGAAAGAGTGTTACAAACTGCTTCCTGAGGTATAAGCTGTAACTCTGTGGGATGAGTTCAGAGATCACAAAGCAGTTTCTCAGAAAGATTATTTCACGTGTTGAACTGATGATATTTCTTTTTTCAGCGTAGGCCTCAATGTGATAAAAAATTAGCAATTCTCAGATTCCTCAAATACAGTGTTAATGGACTGTTCCAGGAAACATAATTGTAACTCTGTGAGATGAATTCACACATCACCAAGAAGTTTCCAAGAGAGTTTCTTTCTAGTTTTCATCTGAGGATATTTCCTTTGTCACCATAAGCTTCATTGCGCTAAGAAGTATCCCATTGCAGATTTCAAGAAAACTGTGTTAGGAAACTGATCACTTAAGAGAAAGGTGTAACTGTGTGAGTTGCATATATACATCGAAGGGCATTTTCCCAGAAGGCTTCTTTCCAGTTTTTATCTGAAGATGTTTCCTTTTTCACCATAGCCCTCAATGAGCTCCCAAATATCACTTGGCAGTTTCCACAACAACGGTGTTAGCAAACTCTTCCAAGAAGGGAAGGGTGGAACTCTGTGTGCTGAAGTCACATATCAGAAAGCAATCTCTCAGAAAGCTTCTCTCTACTTATTATCTGAGGATATTTCCTTTTTCACAATGGGCGCCAATGGGGTCCCAAATATCACTTTGCAGCCTCCACAAGAAGAGTGTTAGAAAACTGCTTGCTGAGGTCTAAGCCGTAACTCTGTGAGATGAATTCACAAATCACAAAGAAATTTCTCAGAAAGATTCTTTCACGTTTTGAAAAGACGATATTTCTTTATCAGCGTAGCCCTCAATGCGATCCAAAGTAACCCTTCACAGTTTCCTCAAAAACAGTGTTAATGGACTGTTCCAGGAAACATAAGTGTAACTCTGTGAGATGAATTCACACATCTCCAAGAAGTTTCGAAGAAAGCTTCATTCTACTTTTCATCTGGGCATATTTCCTTTCTCAGTGTAAGCTTCATTGCACTAAGAAGTATCCCTTTGAAGATTGCAAGAAAACTCTGTTAGGAAACTGATCACTGAACAAAAATGTGTAACTCTGTGAGATGCATTCATACATCAAGTGCATTTTCCCAGAAGGCTTCTTTCCAGTTTTTATCTGAAGATATTTCCTCTTTCACCATAGCCCTCAATGAGCTCCCAAATATCACCCTGCAGAAACCACGACAACTCTGTTAGCAAACTGTTCCAAGAAGTGAAGGGTGGACATCTCTGTGCTGAAGTCACACAACATAAAGCAATCCCTCAGAAAGCTTCTCTCTAGTTATTTTCTGAGGATACTTCCTATTTCACAATATGCCCAAAGGGGCTCTGAAATATCACTTTGCAGATTCCACGAAAAGAGTGTTAGCAAACTGCTTCCTGATGTCTAAGCTGTAACTCTGTGAGACGAATTCACCGATCTCAAAGAAGTTTCTCAGAAAGCTTCTTTCACATGTTGAACTGATGGTAATTCCTTTATCAGCGTAGGGCTCAATGCAATCCAAAGTACCCTTTCTCAGATTCCTCAAAGGTAGTGTTAATGGACTGTTCCAGGAAACATAAGTGTACCTCTGTGAGATGAATTCACATGTCACCAAGAAGTTTCTAAGAAAGCTTCTTTCTAGTTTTCATCTGAGGATATTTCCTTTGTCACCGTAAGCTTCATTGCGCTAAGAAGTATCCCACTGCAGATTTCAGGAAAACTGTGTTAGGAAACTGATCACTGAAGAGAAACTTGTAAGTCTGTGAGTTGAATTCATACATCAAAGTGCATTTTCCCAGATGGTTTCTTTCTAGTTTTTATCTGAAGATATTTCCTTTTTCACCATAGCCCTCAATGAGCTCCCAAATATCACTTTGCAGAATCCACGAACAATTTTAGCAAACTGTTCGAAGAAGGGAATGGTGGAACTGAGTGTGATGAAGTCACACATCAGAAAGCAATCTCTCAGAAAGCTTCTCTCTAGTTATTATCTGAGGATATTTCCTTTTTCACAAAGGACCCCAATGGGCTCCCTAATTTCACTTTGAAGATTCCACGAAAAGAGTGTTAGCAAACAGCTTCGTGAATTCTAATCTGTAACACTGTGTGATGAATTCACAGATCACAAAGAAGTTTCTCAGAAAACTTCTTTCACGTTTTGAACTGATGATAATTTCTTTATCAGCGTAGGCCTTAATGCGATCAAAGTAGCCTTCTCAGGTTCCTCAAAAACATTGTTAATGGACTGTTCCAGGAAACATAAGTGTACCTCTTTGAGATGAATTCACATATCACCAAGAAGTTTCTAAGAAAGCTTCTTTCTAGTTTTCATCTGAGGATATATCCGTTGTCACCATAAGCCTCATTGTGCTAAGAAGTATCCCATTGCAGATTTTAAGAAAACTGTGTTAGCAAACGGAACACTGAAGAGAAACGCGTAACTCTGTGAGTTGCATTCATACATCGAAGTGCATTTTCCAGAAGACTTCTTTCCCGTTTTTGTCTGAGGATATTTCCTTTTTCAACATAGCCCTCAATGAGCTCCCAAATATCAGTTTGCAGAATCCACGACAACTGTTAGGACACTGTTCCAAGAAGTGAAGGGTAGAACTCTGTGATGAAGTCACACATCAGAAAGCAATCTCTCAGAAAGCTTCACTCTAGTTATTCTGAGGACATTTATTTTTTCACAATGGGCCCCAATGGGCTCCCAAATAAAACTTTGCAGATTCCTCGAAAAGAGTGTTAGCAAAAAGCTTCCTGAGGTCTAAGCTGTAACACTGTGAGATGAATTCACAGATCACAAAGAAGTTTCTCAGAAATCTTCTTTTACATTTTGAACTGATGATATTTCCTTTTTCAGCGTAGGCCTCAATGTGATCTAAAGTAGCCCTTCTTAGGTTCCTCAAAGACAGTGTTAAAGGACTGTTATAGGAAACATAAGTGTAACTCTGTGAGATGAATTCACACATCATCAAGAAGTTTCTAAGAAAGCTTCCTTCTAGTTTTCATCTGAGGATATTACCTTTGTCACCCTAAGCTTCCTTGTGCTAAGAATTATCCCATTGCAGATATCAAGAAAACTGTTTTAGCAAACGGATCACTGAAGAGAAACGCGTAACTCTGTGAATTGCATTCATACATCGAAGTGAATTTTCCCAGAACGCTTCTTTCCAGTTTTTATCTGAAGATATTTCCTTTTTCATCAAAGCCCTCAAAGAGCTCTGAAATATCACTTTGCAGAATCCCCGACAACTGTGTTAGCAAACTGTTCCAAGAAGGGAAGGGTGGAACTCTGCGTAATGAAGTCACGCATCAGAAAGCAATCTCTCGGAAAGCTTCTCTCTAGCTATTATCTGAGGATATTTCTTTTTTAACAACGGGCCCACTGGTCTCCCAAATATCACTTTACAGATTCCACGAAAAGAGTCTTAGCGAACTGCTTTATGAGGACTAAGTTGTAACTCTGTGATCTGAATTCACACATCACAAAGAAGTTTCTAATAAGCTTCCTTCTAGTTTTCATCTGAGATATTTCCTTTGTCCCCATAAGCTTCATTGAGCTAAGAAGTATCCCATTGCAGATTTCAAGAAAACTGTGTTAGCAAACTGATCACTGAAGAGAAAGGTGTAACACTGTTAGGTGCATTCATATATCGAAGTGCATTTTCCCAGAAAGCTTCTTTCCAGTTTTTATCTGAAGATATTTCTTTTTCACCATCGCCCTCAAAGAGCTCCCAAATAGCACTTTGCAGTATCCACGACAACAGTGTTAGCAACCTGTTCCAAGAAGGAAGGGTGGAACTCTGTGTGATGAAGTCACACCTCAAGAAGCAATCTCTTAGAAAGCTTATCTCTAGTTCTTACATGGGGATATTTCCTTTTTCACAAAGGGCCCCAATGGGCTCTCAATTATCACTTGGAAGATACCACGAATAGAGGGTAAGCAAACTGCTTCCTGAGGTTTAAGCTGTAACACTGTGAGATGAATTCACAGATAACAAAGGAGATTCTCAGAAAGCTTCCCTCACGTTTTCAACTGATGATATTTCCTTCATCAGCGTAGACATCAATGTGATCCAAAGTAGCCCATCTCAGGGTCCTCAAAGACAACGTTAATGGACTGTTCCAGGAAATATAAGTGTAACTCTGTGAGATGGATTCAAACATCACGAAGAATTTTCTAGGAAAGCTTCTTTGTAGTATTTATCTGAGGATATTTCCTTTGTCACCGTCAGCTTCATTGAGCTAAGAAGTATCCCATTGCAGATTTCAAGAAAACTGTGTTAGGAAACTGATCACTGAACAGAAAGGTGTAACTCTGAGAGTTGTATTCATACATCGAAGTGCATTTTCCCAGAAGGCTTCTTTCCAGTTTTTATCTGAAGATATTTCCTTTTTCACCATAGCCCTCAATGAGCTCCCAAATATCACTTTGCAGATTCCACGACAACTGTGTTATCAAACTGTACCAAGAAGGGAAGTGTGGAACTCTGTGTGATGAAGTCACACCTCAAGAAGCAATCTCTTAGAAAGCTTATCTCTAGTTATTACATGGGGATATTTCCTTTTTCACAATGGGCCCCAATGGGCTCCCAATTATCACTTTGAAGATACCACGAATAGAGGGTAAGCAAACTGCTTTCTGAGGTCTAAACTGTAAAACTGTGAGATGAATTCACAGATCACCAAGAAGATTCTCAGAAAGCTTCCCTCACGTTTCGAACTGATGATATTTCCTTTATCAGCGTAGACCTCAATGCGATCCAAAGTAGCCCATCTCAGGGTCCTCAAAGAAAATGTTAATGGACTGTTCCAGGAAACATAAGTGTAACTCTGTGAGATGGATTCAAACATCACGAAGAAGTTTCTAGGAAAGCTTCTTTGTAGTTTTTCTCTGAGGATATTTCCTTTGTCACCGTCAGCTTCATTGAGCTAAGAAGTATCCCATTGAAGATTTCAAGAAAACTGTGTTAGGAAACTGATCACTGAAGAGAAAGTTGTAACTCTGCGAGTTGCATTCATACGTCGAAGTGCATTTTCCAGAAGGCTCCTTTCCAGTTTTTATCTGAAGATATTTCCTTTTTCACTATAGCCCTCAATGATCTCCCAAATATCACTTTACAGAATCCACGACAACTAAGTTAGCAAACTCTTCCAAGAAGGGAAGGGTGGAACTCTGTGTCATGAAATCACACATCAGAAAGCAATCTCTCAGAAAGTTTTTTTCTAGTTATTATCTGAGCATATTCCCTTTTTCACAATGGGCCTCAATGGGCTCCCAAATTTCACTTTGCAGATTCCACGAAAGAGTATTAGCAAATGCTTCATGAGGACTAAGTTGTAACTCTGTGAGATGAATTGACAGATTACAAAGAAGTTTCTCAGAAAGGTAATCTCACGTTTTGAACTGATGATATTTGCTTTATCAGCGTAGGCCTCAATGCGATCCAAAGTAGCCCTTCTCAGATTCCTCAAAGACAGTGTTAATGGACTGTTCCCGGAAAAATAAGTCTAACCATTTGAGATGAATTAACACATCACCAAGAAGTTTCTGAGAAAGCTTCTTTCTAGTTTTCATCTGAGGATATTTCCTTTGTCACCGTAAGCTTCATTGCGTTAAGAAGTATCCCATTGCAGATTTCAAGAAAACTGTGTTAGCAAATAGATCAATGAAGAGAAACGTGTAACTCTATGAGTTGCATTCATACATCGAAGTGCATTTTCCCAGAAGGCTTCTTTCCAGTTTTGATCTGAAGATATTTCCTTTTTCACCAAAGCCCTCAATGAGCTCCAAAATATCACTTGACGGAAACCACAACAACAATGTTAGCAAACTGTTCCAAGAAGGGAAGGGTGGAACTCTGTGAGATGAATTCACACATCACTAAGAAGTTTCTACGAAAGGTTTTTCTAGTTGTCATCTGAGGATATTTCGTTTGTCACCATAAGCTTCATTGTGATAAGAACTATCCCATTGCAGATATCAAGAAAACTGTGTTAGCAAACTGATCACTGAAGGGAAACGTCTAACTCTGTGAGTTGCATTCATACATGCAAGTGTATTTTCCCAGAAGGCATCTTTCCAGTTTTTATCTGAAGATATTTCCTTTTTCACCATAACACTCAGTGAGCTCCCAAATATCTCTTTGGAAAATCCATGACAACAGTGTTATTAAACAGTTTCAAGTAGGGAAGAGTGGAAATCTGTGTGATGAAGTCACACATCAGAAAGCAATCTCTCAGAAAGCTTCCCTCTAGTTATTATCTGAGGATATTTCCTTTCTCAAAATGGGCCCCAGTGGGCTCCCAAATATCACTTTGCAGATTCCACCAAAGAGTGTTAGCAAATACTGCATGAGGACTAAGTTGTAACTCTGTGAGATGAATTCACAGATCACAGAGTAGTTTCTCAGAAAGCTTCTGCCACGTTTTGAACTTATAATATATCCTTTATCAGCGTAGTCCTCAATGCGATCCAAAATAATCCCTCTCGGTTTCCTCAAAGACAGTGTTAATGACTGTTCCCAGAAACATAAGTGTAACTCGGTGAGATGAAGTCACACATCACCAAGAAGTTTCTAGGAAAGCTTCTTTCTAGTTTTCATCTGAGGATATTTCCTTTGTCACTGCAAGCTTCATTGAGCTAAGAATTATGCAATTGCAGATTTCAAGAAAACTGTGTAAGGACACTGATCATGAAGAGAATCGTGTAACTCTGTGAGTTTCATCTATACATCGTAATGCATTTTCCCAGAAAGATTCTTTCCAGTTTTTATCTGAAGATATTCCCTTTTTCACCCCTAGTCCTCAATGAGCTCCCAAATATCACTTGGAAGAATCCACGACAACAGTTTTAGCAAACTGTTCCAAGAAGGGAAGGGAGGAAATCTGTGTGATGAAGTCACACATCAGAAAGCAATCTCTCAGAAAGCTTCTCTCTAGTTATTATCGGAGGATATTTCCTTTTTCACAATGGGCCCCAATGGGCTCCCAAATGTCACTTTGCAGATTCCACAAAAAGAGTGTTAGCAAACTGCTTCCTGATGTGTAAGGTGTAACTCAGAGATGAATTCACAGATAACAAAGAAGTTTCTCAGAAAGCTTCTTTCACGTTTCGAAGTAATATTTCCTTTATCACCGTAGGCTTGAAGGCGATCCAATGTAGCCCTTCTCAGGTTCTTCAAAGACAGTGTTAGTGGACTGTTCCAGGAAGCATAAGTGTAACTCTGTGAGATGAAATCATAGATCACAAAGGAGTCTCTCAGAAAGCTTCTTTCACGTTTTGAACTGATATTTCATTTATCACAGTAGGCCTGATTGCGATCCAAATAGCCCTTCTCAGGTTCTTCAAAGACAGTGTTAGTGGACTGTTCCAGGAAGCATAAGTGTAACTCTGTGAGACGAATTCACACACCAGCAAGAAGTTTCTAGGCAAGCTTCTTTCTACTTTTTATCTGAGGATATTTCCTTTGTCACTGTAAGCTTCACTGCGCTAAGAATTATCCCATTGCAGATTTCAAGAAAACTGTCTTAACAAACGTATCACTGAAGAGCAAAGTGTAACTCTCTGAGTTGCATTCATACATCGAAGTGCATTTTCACAGAAGGCTTTTTCCTGTTTTTACCTGAGGATATTTCCATTTTGAACATAGCCCTCAATGACCTCCCAATTATCACTTGGCAGAATCCACGACGACAGTGTTAGCAAACTGTTCCAAGAAGGGAAGGGTGGAACTCTGTGTGATGAAGTCACACATCAGATAGCAATCTCTCAGAAAGTTTCTCTCTAGTTATTATCTGAGGATATTTCCTTTTTCACAATGCGCCCCAAAGGATTACCAAATATCACTGTGCAGATTCCACGAAAAGAGTGTTAGCAAACTGCTTCCTGAGATCTAACCTGTAACTCTATGAGATGAATTCACAAATCACAAAGAAGTTTCTCAGAAAGGTCCTTTCACATTTTGAACTGATGATATTTCCTTTATCAGCGACGGCCTGAATGCCATCCACAGTAGCCTTTCTCAGGTTCCTCAAAGACCGTGTTAATGGACTGTTCCTTCAAACATAAGTGTAACTCTCTGAGATGAATTTACTCATCTCCAAGAAGTTTCTAGGAAAGCTTCTTTCTAGATTTCATTTGAGGAGATTTCCTTTGTCACCGCAAGCTTCGTTGTGCTAAGAAGAATCCCATTGTAGATATCAGGAAAACTGTGTTAGAAAACTGATCACTGAAGAGAAACGTGTAACTCTGTAAGTTGCATTCATACATTGATGTGCATTTTCCCAGAAGGCTTCTTTCCAGTTTTTATCTGAAGATATTTCCTTTCTCACCATAGCTTTCAATGAGCTCCCAAATATTACATGGCAGAATCCACGACAACAGTGTTAGCAAACTGTTCCACGAAGGGAAGGGTGGAATTCTGTGTCATGAAGTCACACATCAGAAAGCAAACTCTCAGAAAGCTTCTCTATAGTTATTATCTGAAGATATTTCCTTTTTCCCAAAGGGCCCCAAAGGGCTCCCAAATATCACTTTGCAGATTCCAGGAAAAGAGTGTTAGCAAACTGCTTCCTGAGGTCTAAGCGGCAAATCTGTGAGATGAATTCACAAATCACAATGAAGTTTCTCGGAAAGCTTCTTTCACGTTTTGAACTGTCGATATTTCCTTTATCAGCGTAGGCCTCATTGCAATCCAAAGTAACCCTTCTCAGGTTCCTCAAAGACAGTGTTAATGGACTGCTTCAGGAAACATAAGTGTAACTCTGTGAATTGAATTCACACATCACCAAGAAGTTTCAAAGAAAGCTTGTTTCTAGTTTTCATCTGAGGATATTTCCTTTGACACCGTAAGCTTCGTTGTGCTAAGAAGTATCCCATTGCAGATTTTAAGAAAACTGTGTTACGAAACTGATCACTGAAGAGAAACATGTAACTCTTTGTGTTGCATTCATACATCGAAGTGTATTTTCCCAGAAGGCTTCTGTCCAGTTTTTATCTGAAGATATTTCCTTTTTCACCATAGCCCTCAATGAGCTCCCAAATATCACTTTGCAGAATCCACGACCACAGTGTTAGCAAACTGTTCTAAGAAGGGAAGGGTGGAACTCTGTGTGATGAAGTCACACCTCAGAAAGCAATCTCTCTGAAAGCTTCTCTCTAGGTATTATTTGAGGATATTTCCTTTTTCACAATGGGCCCCAATGGGCTCCCAAATATCACTTTGCAGATTCCACGAAAAGAGTGTAAGGAAACTGCTTCCTGAGGTCTAAGCTGTAACTCTGTGGGAAGTATACACAGATCACAAAGAGGTTTCTAAGAAAGCTTCTTTCACGTTTTGAACGGATGATATATCCTGTATCAGCGTAGGCCTCAATGCGTTCCAAAGTAGCCCTCTCAGGTTCCTCAAAACAGTGTTAATAGACTGTTCCAGGAAACATAATGTAACTCTGTGAGATGAATTCACTTATCACCAAGAAATTTCCAAGAAGCGTCTTTCTGGTTTTCATCTGAGGATATTTCCTTTGTCACCAGTAAGCTTCATTGCGCTAAGAAGTATCCCATTGCAGATTTCCAGAAAACTTGTGTTAGCAAACTGATCACTGAAGAGAAACCTGTAACTCTGTGAGTTGCATTCTTACATCGAAGTGCATTTTCCCAGCATGCTTCTTTCCAGTTTTTATCTGAAGATATTTCCCTTTTCACCATAGCCCTCAATGAGCTACCAAATATCACTTTGCAGAATCCACGACAACTGTGTTAGGAAAGTGTTCCAAGAAGGGAAGGGTGGAACTCTGTGTGATGAAGTCACACATCAGAAAGCAATCTCTCGGAAAGCTTCTCTCTATTTATTATCTGAGGATATTTCCTTTTTCACAATGGGCCCTAAAGGGCCCCCAAATATCATTTTGCAGATTCCACTGAAAAGAGTGTTAGCAATCTGCTTCCTGAGGTCTAAGCTGTAACACTGTAAGATGAATTCACAGATCACAAAGAAGTTTCTCAGAAAGTTTCTTTCACGTTTGAACTGATGATATTTCCTTCATCAGCGTAGGCTTCAATGCCATCCAAAGTAGCCCTTCTCAGCTTCCTCAAAGACAGTGTTAATGGACTGTTTCAGGAAATATAAGTGGAACTCTGTGAGATGATTTCACTTATCACCAAGAAGTGTCAAAGGAGGTTTCTTTCTAGTTTTCATCGAGGATACTTCCTTTGTCACTGTTAGCTTCATTGCGCTAAGAAGTATCCCATTGCAGATTTCAAAAAAAATGTGTTAGGAAACTGATCACTGAAGAGAAACGTGTAACTCTGTGAGTTGCATTCATACATCGAAGTGCATTTTCCCAGAAGTCTTCTTTCCAAATTTCATGTGAAGATATTTCCTTTTTCACCGTAGCCCTCAATGAGCTCCCAAATATCACTTGGCAGAATGCACGAGAACGGTGTTAGCAAACGGTTCCAAGAAGGGAAGCCTGGAACTCTGTGTGATGTAGTCACACATCAGAAAGCAATCTCTCAGAAAGCTTCTCCATAGTTATTATCTGAGGATACTTCCTTTTTCATCATGGGCCCCAATGGGCTCCCAAATATCACTTTGCAGTTTCCACGAAAAGAGTGTTACCAAACTTCTTCATGAGGACTAAGTTGAAACACTGAGAGATGAATTCACGTATCACAAAGAAGTTCCTCAGAAAACTTCTGTCACGTTTTGAACTGATGGTATTTGCTTTATCAGCGTAGGCCTCAATGCGATCCAAATTAGCCCTTCTCAGGTTTCTTAAAGAGAGTGTTAATGGACTGTTCCAGGAAACGTAAGTGGAACCCTGTGAGATGAATGCACACATCACCAAGAAGTTTCAATGACAGCTTCCTTCTAGTTTTCATGTGACTGTATTTCCTTTGTCACCGTAAGCTTCATTGCACTAAGACGTATCCCACTGCAGATTTCAAGAAAACTGTGTTAGCAAACTGATCTCTGAAGAGAAAGGTTTAACTCTGTGAGTTGAATTCATACATCGAAGTGCATTTTCCCAGAAGGCTTCTTTCCACTTTTTATCTGAAGAAATTTCCTTTTTCACCATAGCCCTCAATGAGCTCCCTAATATCATTTTGCAGAATTCACGACAACAGTGTTAGCAGACAGTTCCAAGAAGGGAACCGTGGAACTCTGTGTGATGAAGTCACACAGCAAAAAGCAATCTCTCAGAAAGGTTCTGTCTAGTTATTATCTGAGGATATTTCCCTTTTCACAATGGGCCATAATGGGCTCCTAAATATCACTTTGCACATTCCACGAAAAGTGTGTTAGCAAACTGCTTCCTGAGGTCTAAGCTGTAACTCTCTGAGTTGAATTCACAGATCACAAAGAAGCTTCTCAGAAAGCTTCTTTCACGTTTTTGAACTGATGACTATTTCCTTTATCAGCGTACGCCTCAATGCGATCCAAAGCAGCTGTTCTCAGGTTCCTCAAAGGCAGTGTTAATGGAGTGTTCCAGGAAACATAAGTTTAACTCTGTGAGATGAAGTCACACATCACCAAGAAGTTTCTAGGAAAGCTTCTTTCTAGTTTTCATCAGAGGATATTTCCTTTGTCACCCTCAGCTTCATTGCGCTAAGGAGTATTCCATTGAGATTTCAAGAAAACTGTGGTAAGAAACTGATCACTGAAAAGAAATGTGTAACTCTGTGAGTTGCATTCATACATCGAAGTGCATTTTCCCAGAAGGCTTCTGTACAGTTTTTATCTGAGGTTATTTCCTTTTTCACCATAGCCCTCAATGAGCTCCCAAATATCACTTTGCAGAATCCACAACAACTGTATTAGCAAAGTGATCAAAGGTGGGAAGGGTGGAACTCTGTGTGATGAAGTCACACATCAGAAAGCAATCTCTCAGAAAGCTTCTCTGTAGTTATTATCTGAGGATATTTCCTTTTTCACCATGGGTCCCAATGAGATCCCATATATCACTTTGCAGATTCCACGAATAGAGTGTTAGCAAACTGCTTCATGAGGACTAAGTTGTACCTCTCTGAGATGGATTCACAGATCACAAACAAGTTTCCAGAAAGCTTTTTTCACGTTTTGAACTGATGATATTTCCTTTCTCAGGGTAGGCCTCAATGGATCCAAAGTAGCTCTTCTCAGGTTCCTCAAAGACACTGTTAATGGACTGTTCCAGGAAACGTAAGTGTAACTCTGTGAGATGAATTCACATATCACCAAGACGTTTCTAAAGAAAGCTTCTTTCTAGTTTTCATCTGAGGATATTTCCTTTGTCACCAGTAAGCTTCATTGGACTAAGAATTATCCCTTTGCAGATTTCAAGAAAACTGGTTAGCCAACTGATCACTGTACAGAAAGGTGTAACTATGTGAGTTGCACACATACATCGAAGTGCATTTTCCCAGAAGACTTCTTTCCAGTTTTTATCTGAATATATTTCCTTTTCCACCATAGCCCAAACGAGCTCCCAAATATCACTTTGCAGAATACACGACAACTGTGTTAGGAAACTGTTTCAAGAAGGGAAGGGTGGAACATTGTGTGATGAAGTCACACATCAGAAAGCAGTCTCGCAGAAAGCTTCTCTCTAGTTATTATCTGAGGATATTTCCTTTTTCACAATGGGCCCCAATGGGCTGCCAAATATCACCTTGCAGTTTCCACGAAAAGAGTGTAAGCAAACTGATTCCAGAGGTCTAAGCTGTAACTCTCGCGATGAATTCACAAATCACAAAGAAGTTTCTCAGAAAGCTTCTTTCACTGTTGGAAGTGATGATGTTTCTTTTATCAGTGTAGACCTCAATGTGATCCAAAGTAGCCCTTCTCAAGTTCTTCCAAGACAGTGTTAATGGACTGTTCCAGGAAACATAAGTGTAACTCGGTGAGATGAATTCACACACCATCAAGACGTTTCTAAGAAACCTTCTTTCTAGTTTTCATCTGAGGATATTTCCTTTGTCACCGTAAGATTCATTGCACTAAGAAGTATCATATTGCAGATTGCAAGAAAACTGTTAGGAAACTGATCACTGAAGGGAAAAGTGTAACTTAGTGAGTTGCATTCATACATCGAAGTGCATTTTCCCAGAAGGCTTCTTTCCAGTTTTTATCTGAAGATATTTCCTTTTTCCCCACAGCCCTCAATGATCTCCCAAATATCACTTGGCAGAATCCACGATAACAGTGTTAGCAAACTGTTCCAAGAAGGGAAGGGTGGAACTCTGTGTGATTAGGTGACACATCAGAAAGCAATCTCGCAGAAAGCTTCTCTCTAGTTATTATATGAGGATATTTCCTTTTTCACAATGGGCCGCAATGGGCTACCAAATATCACTTTGCAGATTCCACGAAAAGAGGGTTAGCAAACTGCTTCCTGAGGTCTCAGCTGTAACTCTGTGAGATGAATTCACAGATCACAAAGAAGTTTCTCAGAAAGCTTCTTTCACGTTTTGAACTCATGATATTTCCTTATCTGCGTAGGCCTCAATGCGATCCAAAGTAGCCCTTCTCAGGTTCCTCAATCACAGTGTTAATGGACTGTTCCAGGAAACAAAAGTCTAACTCTGTGAGATGAATTCACACATCGTCATAAGTTTCTAAGAAAACTTCTTTCTAGCTTTCATCTGAGGATATTTCCGTTGTCACTGTAAGCTTCATCGCATTAAGAAGTATCCCATTGCTGATTTCAAGAAAACTGTGTTAGCAAACTGATCACTGAAGAGAAACGTGTAACTCTGTGAATTGCATTCATTCATCTCAGTGCATTTTCCCTGAAGGACTTCTTTCCAGTTACAATCTGAAGATATTTCATTTTTCACCGTAGACCACAAAGAGCTCCCAAATATCACTTTGCAGAACCCAGGAAAACTGTGTTATCAAACTGTTCCACGAAGGGAAGGGTGGAACTCTGTGTGATGAAGTCATACATCAGAAAGCATTCTCTCAGATAGCTTCGCTCTAGTTATTATCTGAGGATATTTCCTTTTTCACAATGGGTCCCAAGCGCTCCAATATATCACTTTGTAGATTCCACGAAAAGAGTGTTTACCAAACTGCTTCATGAGGACTAAGTTGTAACTCTGTGAGATGAACTCGCAGATCACAAGGAAGTTTCTCAGAAAGCTTCTTTCACGTTTTGCACTGATGATATCTCCCTTATCAGCGAAGGCATCAATGCGATCCATATTAGCCCTTCTCAGCATCCTCAAAGACAGTGTTAATGGACTGTTCCAGGAAACATACGTGTAACTCTGTGAGATGAATTCACAGATCACAAAGAAGTTTTTCAGAAAGCTTCTTTCACGTTTTGAACTGATGATATTTCCTTTATCAGCGTAGGCCTCAATGCGATGGAAAGTAGCCCTTCTCAGGTTCCTCTAGGGAGTGGTAATGGACTGTTCCAGGATACATAAGTGTAACTCTGTGAGATGAATTCACACATCACCAAGAAGTTTCCAAGAAAGCTTCTTTCTAGTTTTCATCTGAGGATATTTCAGTTTCTCACTGTAAGCTTCCTTGCGCTAAGAAGTAACCCCTTGCAGATTTAACGACAACTGTATTAGCAAACTGATCACAGAAGAGAAACGTGTAAGTTTGTGAGTTGCATTCATACATCAAAATGCATTTTCCCAGAAGACTTCTTTACAGTTTTTATCTGAAGGTATTTCCTTTTTCAACATAGCCCTCAATGAGCCTCCAAATATCCATTTGCAGAATACACAACAACAGAGTTAGCAAACTGTTCCAAGAAGGGAAGGGTGGAACTCTGTGTGATGAAGTCACACATCAGAAAGCAATCTCTCAGAAAGCTTCACTCTAGTTATTATCTGAGCATATTTCCTTTTTCACAATGGGCCCAAGGAGCTCCCGAATATAACTTTGCAGATTCCAAGAAAAGAGTGTTAGCAAACTGATTCCTGAGGTCTAAGCTGTAACTCTTTGAGATGAATTAACAGATCACAAAGAAGTCTCTCAGAAAGCTTCTTTCACGGTTGTACTGATGATATTTCCTTTATCAGCGTAGGCCTCAATGCGATCCAAAGTAGCCCTTCTCAGGTTCCTCAAAGACAGTGTTAACGGACTGTTCCAGGAAACATAAGTGTAACTCTGTGAGATGAATTCACACATCAACAAGAAGCTTCTACGAGAGCGTCTCTCTAGTTTTCTTCGGAGGATATTTCCTTTATCACCGTAAGCTTCATTGCGAGAAGATATATCCCATTGCAGATATCAAGTAAACTGTGTTAAGAAACTGATCACTGAAGAGAACAGTGTAATTCTGTGAGTTGCATTCATATATCGAAGTGCATTTTCCCGGAAGGCTTCTTTCAAGATTTTATCTGAAGATATTTCCCTTATCACAATAGCCCTCAATGAGCTCCCAAATATCACTTTCCAGAATTCACGACAACAGTGTCAGCAAACTGTTCCAAGAAGGGAAGGGTGGAACTCTGTGTGATGAAGTCACATCAGAAAGCAATCTCTCAGAAAGCTTCTCTCTAGTTATTATCTGAGGATATTTCCTTTTTCACTATGGGCCCCAATGGGCTCCCAAATATCACTTTGCAGATTGCACGAAGAGTGTTAACAAACTGCTTCGTGAGGTCTATGTTGTAACTCTGTGAGATGATTTCACAGATCACAAAGAAGTTTCTCAGAAAGCTTCTCTCACTTTTGAACTGATGATATTTCCTTCATCAGCGTAGGCCTCAATGCGATCCAAACAGCCCTTCTCAGGTTCCTCAAAGACAGTGTTAACAGACTCTTCCAGGAAACATAAGTGTAACTCTGTGAGATGAATTCACACATTATCAAGAAGTTTCTAAGAAAGCTTCTTTGTAGATTTCATGTGAGGATATTTCCTTTCTCACCGTAAGCTTCATTGCGCTAAGAAGTATCCCATTGCAGATTTCAAGAAAACTGTTAAGAAAGTTATCACTGCAGAGAAAGGTGTCAATCTGTGAGTTTCTTTCATACGTCTAAGTGCATTTTCCCAGAAGGCTTCTTTCCAGTTTTTATCTGAAGATATTTCCTTTTTCATAATAGCCCTCAATGAGCTCGGAAATATCACTTTGCAGAATCCACGACAACAGTGGTAGCCAACTGTTCCAAGAAGGGAATGGTGGACCTCTGTGTGATGAAGTCACACATCAGAAAGAAATCTCTCAGAAAGCTGCTCTATAGGTATTATCTGAGGATATTTCCTTTTTCACAATGGGCCCCAAAGGGCTCCCAAATATCACTTTGCAGATTCCACGAAAGGAGTGTAAGCAAACTGCTTCATGACGATTAAGTTGTAATTCTGTGAAATGAATTCACAGATCACAAAAAAGTTTCTCAGAAAGCTTCTTTCACGTTTTGAACTGATGATATTTCCTTATCTGCGTAGGCCTCAATGCTGATCCAAAGTAGCCCTTCTCAGGTTCCTCACAGACAGTGATAATGGACTGTTCCAGGAAACATAAGTGTAACTCTGTGAGATTAATTCACACAACACCAAGAAGTTTCTAAGAAAACTTCTTTATACTTTTCATCTGAGGATATTTCCTTTGTCACCTTAAGCTTCATTGCACTAAGAAGTATCCCATTGCAGATTTCAAGAAAACTGTGTTAGCAATCTGATCACTGAAGAGCAACGTGTAACTCTGTGAGTTGCATTCATACATCAAAGTGCATTTTCCCTGGAAGGCTTCTTTCCAGTTTTTATCTGAAGATATTTCCTTTTTCACCAGAGCCCTCAATGAGCTCCTAAATATCACTTGGCAGAATCCACGACAATAGTGTGAGCAAAGTGTCCCGAAAGGCCAGGGTGTAAATTTGTGTCATGAAGTCACACATCAGAAAGCAATCTCTCAGAAAGCTTCTCTCTAGTTATTACCTGAGGATATTTCCTTTTTCACAATGGGCCCCAATGGGCTCCCAAATATCACTTTGCAGAGTCCTCGACAACAGTTTTAGCAAACTGTTCATAGAAGGGAAGGATGGAACTCTGTGTGATGAAGTCACACATCAGAAAGCAATCCTCTCAGAAAGCTTCTCTCCATTTATTATCTGGGGGTATTTCCTTTTTCACAATGGGCCTAATGGGCTCCCAAATATCAATTTGCAGTTTCACGAAAAGAGTGATAGCAAACTGCTTCCTGAGGTCTAAGCTGTAGCGCTGTGAGAGGAATTCACAGATCACAAAGAAGTTTCTCAGAAAGCTTCTTTCACATTTTGAACTGATGATATTTCCTTTATCAGCATAGGCCTCAATGCGTTCCAAAGTAGCCCTTCTCAGGTTCTTTAAAGACAGGGTTAATGGACTGTTCCAGGAAACATAAGTGTAACTCTGTGAGATGAGTTCACACATCACCAAGAAGGTTCTAAGAAAGCTTCTTTCTGGTTTTCATCTGAATATATTTCCTTTGTCACCGTAAGCTTCATTGCCCTAAAAAGTATCCCTTGGCAAATTTTAAGAAAACTGTTAGTCAACTTATCACTCTAGAGAGAGGTTTAACTCTGTGAGTTGCATTGATACATCGAAGTGCATTTTCCCAGAAGGCTTCTTTCCAGTTTTTTTCTGAAGATATTTCCTTTTTCACCATAGCCCTCAATGAGCTCCAAATTATCACTTTGCGTAATCCACGACAACTGTGTTAGCAAACTGTTCCAAGAAGGGGAGGGTGGAACTCTGTGTGGTGAAGTCACATATCAAAAACAATCTCTCAGAAAGCTTCTCTCTAGTTATTGTCTGAGGAAATTTCCTTTTTCACAATGGACCCCAATGGTCTCCCAAATATCACTTTGCAGATTCCAGGAAAAGAGTGTTAGCAGAGGGGGCGGAGCAAGATGTCCGAATTGGAAGAGCTCCAATCTCCAACTCCCAATGCGAGCGACACAGAAGACTGGTGATTTCTGCATTTTCAACTGAGGTACTGGGGTCGTCTCACTAGGGAGTGCCGGACAATCGGTGCTGGTCAGCTGCTGCAGCCTGACCAGCGAGAGCTGAAGCCGGGCGAGGCATCACCTCACCTGGAAGCGCAAAGGGGAAGGGAATCCGTTTTCCTAGCCAGGGGAACTGAGACACACAACACCTGGAAAATCAGGCAACTCCCACCCCAATACTGCACTTTAAGGAAACAGGCACACCAGGAGAATATATCCCACACCTGGCCAGGGAGGGTCCCATGCCCACGGAGCCTCCCTCACTGCTAACACAGCAGTCTGCGGCCATCTATCCGCAAGGCAGCAGTGAGGCTGGGGGAGGTACGTAGCGCCATTGCTGAGGCTTAAGTAGGTAAACAAAGCTGCTGGGAAGCTCGAACTGGGTGGAGCTCACAGCAGCTCAAGGAAGACTGCCTGTCTCTATAGTCTCCACCTCTGGGGACAGCACACAGCTGAAGACCAACGGGGCAGCAGCGGGGCCTGATGCAGACGCGAACAACTCTGTCTGACAGCTTTGGGGAGAGCCGTGGATCTCCCAACGCAGGAGGTTGAGATCTGAGAACGGACAGACTGCCTGCTCAGGTGGGTTCCTGACCCCTGAGTAGCCTACCTGGGAGACATCCCCCACTTGGGGCAGTCTGACACCCCACACCTCATAGGGTGGACTACAGCCCTGAGAGGAAAATTCCAAAGGAAGAATCAGACAGGTACACTCGCTGTTCAGCAATATTCTATCTTCGGCAAACTCTGCTGCTGATACCCAGGCAAACAGGGTCTGGAGTGGACCTCAATCAATCTCCGACAGACCAACAGACAGTCCTTCTGACTGTCAGAAGGAAAACTATCAAACAGAAAGGACACCTATACCAAAACCCCATCAGTACGTCACCATCATCAAAGACCAGAGACAGATAAAACCACAAAGATGGGGAAGAAGCAGGGCAGAAAAGCTGGAAATTCAAAAAATAAGAGCACATCTCCCCCTGCAAAGGAGCGCAGCCCATCGCCAGCAACGGATCGAAGCTGGTCAGAGAATGACTTTGACGAGATGAGAGAAGAAGGCTTCAGTCCATCAAACTTCTCAGAGCTAAAGTTGGAATTACGTACCCAGCGCAAAGAAACTAAAAATCTTGAATAAAGAGTGGAAGAATTGACAGCTAGACTAATTAATGCAGAGAAGATCATCAACGAAATGACAGAGATGAAAATCATGACACGAGAAATACATGACAAATGCACAAGCTTCAGTAACCAACTCAATCAACTGGAAGAAAGAGTATCAGCGATTGAGGATCAAATGAATGAAATGAAGCGAGAAGAGAAACCAAAAGAAAAAAGAAGAAAAAGAAATGATCAAAGCATGCAAGAAGTATGGGATTACGTAAAAATACCTAATCTACGTCTGATTGGGGTGCCTGAAAGTGAGGGGAAAAATGGAACCAAGTTGGAAAACACTCTTCAGGATATCATCCAGGAGAACTTCCCCAACCTAGTAGGGCAGGCCAACATTCAAATTCAGGAAATACAGAGAACGCCACAAAGATACTCCTCCAGAAGAGCAACTCCAAGACACATAATTGTCAGATTCACCAAAGTTGAAATGAAGGAAAAAATCTTAAGGGCACCCAGAGAGAAAGGTCGGGTTACCCACAAAGGGAAGCCCATCAGACTAACAGCAGATCTCTCGGCAGAAACTCTACAAGCCAGAAGAGAGTGGGGGCCAATATTCAACGTTCTTAAAGAAAAGAATTTTCAACCCAGAATTTCATATTCAGCCAAACTAAGATTCATAAGTGAAGGAGAAAGAAAATCCTTTACAGATAAGCAAATGCTTAGAGATTTTGTCACCACCAGGCCTGCCTTACAAGAGACCCTGAAGGACGCCCTAAACATGGAAAGGAACAACCGGTACCAGCCATTGCAAAAACATGCCAAAATGTAAAGACCGTCGAGGCTAGGAAGAAACTGCATCAACTAACAAGCAAAATAAACAGTTAATATCATAATGGCAGGATCAAGTTCACACATAACATTATTAACCTTCAATGTAAATGGACTAAATGCTCCAATTAAAAGACACAGACTGGCAAACTGGATAAAGAGCCAAGACCCATCACTCTGCTGTATTCAGGAGACCCATCGCACATGCAGAGACATACATAGGCTCAAAATAAAGGGATGGAGGAAGATCTACCAAGCAAATGGAGAACAAAAAGAAGCAGGGGTTGCAATACTAGTCTCTGATAAAACAGACTTTAAACCATCAAAGATCAAAAGAGACAGAGAAGGCCATTACATAATGGTAAAGGGATCAATTCAACAGGAAGAGCTAACTCTCCTAAATATATATGCACCCAATACAGGAGCACCCAGATTCATAAAGCAAGTTCTTAGAGACATCCAAAGAGACTTAGACTCCCATACAATAATATTGGGAGACTTCAACACTCCACTGTCAACATTAGACAGATCAACGAGACAGAAAGTTAACAAGGATATCCAGGAATTGAACTCATCTCTGCACCAAGCGGACCTAATAGACATCGTTAGAAGTCTCCACCCCACATCAACAGAATATACATTCTTCTCAGCACCACATCGTACTTATTCCAAAATTGACCACATAAGGGGAAGTAAAGCACTCCTCAGCAAATGTAAAAGAACAGAAATTATCACAAACTGTCTCTCAGACCACTGTGCAATCAAACTAGAACTCAGGACTAAGAAACACAATCAAAACCGCTCAACTACATGGAAACTGAACAACCTGCTCCTGAATGACTACTGGGTACGTAACGAAATGAAAGCGGAAATAAAGATGTTCTTTGAAACCAATGAGAACAAAGATACAACATACCAGAATCTCTGGGACACATTTAAAGCAGTGTGTAGAGGGAAATTTATAGCACGAAATGCCCACAAGAGAAAGCAGGAAAGATCTAAAATTGACACTCTAACATCACAATTAAAAGGACTAGAGAGGCAGGAGCAAACACATTCAAAAGCCAGCAGAAGGCAAGAAATAACTAAGATCAGAGCAGAACTGATGGAGATAGAGACACAAAAAACCCTCCAAAAAATCAATGAATCCAGGAGTTGGTTTTTTGAAAAGATCAACAAAATTGACAGACCGCTAGCAAGGCTAATAAAGAAGAAAAGAGAGAGGAATCAAATAGACGTAATAAAAAATGATAAAGGGGATATCACCACTGACCCCACAGAAATACAAACAACCATCAGAGAATACTATAAACGCCTCTACGCAAATCAACTAGAAAATCTAGAAGAAATGGATAATTTCCTGGACACTTACACTCTCCCAAGTCTAAACCAGGAAGAAGTTGAATCCCTGAATAGACCAATAACAGGCTCTGAAATTCAGGCAACAATTAAGAGCCTACCCACCAAAAAAAGTCCAGGACCAGATGGATTCACAGCTGAATTCTACCAGAGGTACAAGGAGGAGCTGGTACCATCCCTTCTGAAACTATTCCAATCAATAGAAAAAGAGGGAATCCTCCCAAACTCATTTAATGAGGCCAACATCATCCTGATACCAAAGCCTGGCAGAGACACAACAAAAAAAAGAGAATTTTAGACCAATATCCCTGATGAACATTGATGCAAAAATTCTCAATAAAATACTGGCAAACCGGATGCAGCAGCACATAAAAAAGCTTATCCACCACGGTCAAGTGGGCTTCATCCTTGGGATGCAAGGCTGGTTCAACATTCGCAAATCAATAAACGTAATCCAGCATATAAACAGAACCAAAGACAAGAACCACATGATTATCTCAATAGATGCAGAAAAGGCCTTTGACAAAATTCAACAGCCCTTCATGCTAAAAACGCTCAATAAATTCGGTATTGATGGAACGAACCTCAAAATAATAAGCACTATATATGACAAACTTACAGCTAACATCATACTGAATGGTCAAAACCTGGAAAAATTCCCTTTGAAAACTGGCACAAGACAAGGATGCCCTCTCTCACCACTCGTATTCAACATAGTCTTGGAAGTTCTGGCTAGGGCAATCAGGCAAGAGAAAGAAATCAAGGGTATCCAGTTAGGAAAAGAAGAAGTCAAATTGTCCCTGTTTGCAGATGACATGATTGTATATTTAGAAAACCCCATTGTCTCAGCCCAAAATCTCCTTAAGCTGATAAGCAACTTCAGCAAAGTCTCAGGATACAAAATTAATGTGCAAAAATCACGAGCATTCTTATACACCAGTAACAGACAAGCAGAGAGCCAAATCAGGAATGAACTTCCATTCACAATTGCTTCAAAGAGAATGAAATACATAGGAATCCAGCTTACAAGGGATGTAAAGGACCTCTTCAAGGAGAACTACAAACCACTGCTCAGTGAAATCAAAGAGGACACAAACAAATGGAAGAACATACCATGCTCATGGATAGGAAGAATCAATATCATGAAAATGGCCATTCTGCCCAAGGTTATTTATAGATTCAATGCCATCCCCATCAAGCTACCAATGAGTTTCTTCACAGAATTGGAAAAAACTGCTTTAAAGTTCATATGGAACCAAAAAAGAGCCCGCATTGCCAAGACAATCCTAAGTCAAAAGGACAAAGCAGGAGGCGTCATGCTACCTGACTTCAAACTATACTACAAGGCTACAGTAAACAAAACAGCATGGCACTGGTACCGAAACAGAGATATAGACAAATGGAACAGAACAGAGTCCTCAGAAATAATACCAAGACGTTTCTAAGAAAGCTTCTTTCTAGTTTTCATCTGAGGATATTTCCTCTGTCACCGTAAGCTTCATTGCGCTAAGAAGTATCTCATTGCAGTTTTCAAGAAATCTGTGTTAGCAAACTGATCACTGCAGGTAAACGTGTAACTCTGTGAGTTGCATTCGTACATCGAAGTGCTTTTTCCCAAAAGGCTTCTTTCCACTTTTTATCTGAAGATATTTCCTTTTTCACCATAGCCGTCAAGGAGCTCCCAAATATCACTTTGCAGAATCCACGACGACAGTGTTAGCAAACTGTTCCAAGAAGGGAAGGGTGATGAAGTCACACATCAGAAAGCATTCTCTCAGAAAGCTTCTCTCTAGTTATTATCTGTGGATATTTCCTTTTTCACACTGGGCCCCAATGGGCTCCCAAATACCACTGTGTAGTTTCCACGAAAAGAGTGTTAGCAAACTGCTTCCTGAGGTCTAAGCTGTAACACTGTGAGATGAATTCACAGATCACAAAGAAGTTTCGCAGAAAGCTTCTTTCGCGTTTTAACTGATTACATTTCCTTTATCACCGTAGGCCTCAATGCGATCCAAAGTAGCCCTTCTCAGTTTCCTCAAAGACAGTGTTAATGGACTGTTCCAGGAAACATAAGTATAACTCTGTGAGATGAACTCACACATCACCACGAAGTTTCTTACAAACCTTCTTTCTAATTTTCATCTGAGGATATTTCCTTTGTCACCATAAGCTTCATTGCGCTAAGAAGTATCCCATTGCAGATTTCAAGAAAGCTGTGTTAGCAAACTGATCACTGAAGAGAAACGTGTAACTCTGTGAGGTGCGTTCAAACATCGAAGTGCATTTTCCCAGAAGGCTTCTTCCCAGTTTTTATCTGAAGATATTTCGTTTTTCACCACAGCCCTCAATGAGCTCCCTAATATCATTCTGCAGAATACACGACAACTGCGTTAGCAAACTGTTCGAAGAAGGGAAGGGTGGAACTCTGTGTGATGCAGTCACACATCAGAAAGCAATCTCTCAGAAAGCTTCTCTCTAGTTATTATCTGAGGATATTTCACTTTTCACAATGGGCCCCAATGGGCTTCCTAATATCACTTTGCAGATTCCACGAAAATCGTGTTAACAAACTGCTTCATGAGGACAAAGTTGTAACTCTATGAGATGAATTCAAGAGCACAAAGAAGTTTCTCAGAAAGCTTCTTTCACATTTTGAACTGATGATATTTCCTTTATCAGCATAGGCCTCAATGCTATCCAAAGTAGCCCTTCTCAGGTTCCTCAAAGACAGTGTTAGTGGAGTGTTCCAGGAAACATAAGTGTAACTGTGTGAGATGAATTCACACAGCACCAAGAAGTTTCTAAGTAAGCTTCTTTCCAGTTTTCATCCGAGGATATTTCCTTACTCACCGTAAGCTTCATTGCACTAAGAAGTATCCCATTGCAGATTTCTAGAAAACTGTGTTAGGAAACTGATCACTGAAGAGAAATGTGTAAATCTGTGAGCTGCATTCATACTTCAAAGTGCATTTTCCAAAAGGCTTCTTTCCAGTTTTTATCTGAAGTTATTTCCTTTTTCACCATAGCCCTCAATGAGCTCCCAAATATCCCTTTGCAGAATCCATGAGCACAGTGTCAGCAAACTGTTCCAAGAAGGGAAGGGTAAAACTCTGTGTGATGAAGTCACACATCAGAAAGCAATCTCTCTGAAAGCTTTTCTCTAGTTATTATCTGAGGATATTTCCTTTTTCACAATGGGCCCCAATGGGCTCCCAAATATCACTTTGCAGATTCCACGAAAAGAGTGTTAGAAAACTACTTCCTGAGGTCTAAGCGGTAACACGGTGAGATGAATTCACAGATCACAGAGAAGTTTCTCAGAAATCTTCTTTCACATTTTGAACTGACGATATTTCCTTCTTCAGCGTAGGCCTCAATGCGATCCAAAGTAGCCTCTTTCACTTTCCTCAAAGACAGTGTTAATGGACTGTTCCCGGAAACATAAGTGTAACTCTGTGAGATGAATTCACACATCACCAAGAAGTTTCTAGGAAAGCTTCTTTCTAGTTTTCATCCGAGGATATTTCCTTTGTCACCGTACGCTTCATTGAGCTAAGAGGTATCCCATTGCAGATTTCAAGAAATCTGTGTTAGGAAACTGATCATTGAAGAAAAACCTGTATACTCTGTGAGTTACATTCATACATGGTAGTGCATTTTCCCAGAAGGCTTCTTTCCAGTTTTTATCTGAAGATATTTCCTTTTTCACCATCGCCCTCTATGAGCTCCCAAATATCACTTGGCAGAATCCACGACAACAGCGTTAGCAAACTGTTCTAAGAAGGGAAGGTTGGAACTCTGGTGATGAAGTCACACCTCAGGAAGCAATGTCTGAGAAAGCGTCTCTCTAGTTATTATCTGAGGATATTTCCTTTTTCACAATGGGCCCCAATGGGCTCCCAAATACCACTTTGCAGATTCCACGAAAAGAGTGTTAGCAAACTGCTTCCTGAGTTCTAAGCTGTAACTCTGTTCGATGGTTTCACAGATCACAAAGAAGGTTCTCAGAAAGCTTCTTTCACGTTTTGAACTGATGATATTTCTTTTATCAGCATAGGCCTCAATGTGATTCAAATTAGCCCTTCTCAGGTTCCTCAAAGACAGTGTTAATGGACTGTTCCAGGAAACATAAGTGTAACTCTGTGAGATGAATTCACACATCACCAGGAAACTTCTAGGAAAGCTTCTTTCTAGTTTTCATCTGAAATTATATCCTTTGTCAACGTAAGCTACATTGAGCTAAGAAGTATCCCATTGCAGATTTCAAGAAAACTGTGTTAGGGAACTGATCACTGAAGAGAAACGTGTAACTCTGTGAGTTGCATGAATACATCGAAGTGCATTTTCCGAGAAGGCTTCTTTCCAGTTTTGATCTGAAGATATTTCCTTTTTCACCATGGCCCTCCATGAACCGCCAAATATCACTTGGCAGAATCCACGACAACAGTGTTAGCAAAGTGTTCCAAGAAGGAAAGGGTGGAACATTGTGTGATGCACTTACACATCAGAATGCAATCTCTCAGAAAGCTTCTCTCTACTTATTATGTGAGGATATTTCCTTTTTCACAATGGGCCACAATGAGCCCCCATATATCACTTTGCAGATCCCACAAAAAGAGTGTTAGCAAACTGCTTCCTGAGGACTCTGCTGTAACTCTGTGACATGAATTCACAGATCACAAAGAAAAATCTCAGAAAGCTTCTTTCACGTTTTGAACTGATGATATTTCCTTTATCAGCGTAGGCCTCAATGCGATCCAAAGTAGCCCATCTCAGGTTCCTCAAAGAAAGTGTTAATGTACTGTTCCAGGAAACATAAGTGTAACTCTGTGCGATGAATTCAAAAGTCACCAAGAAGTTTCTAAGAAAGGTTCTTTCTAGTTTTCATCTGAGGTTATTTCCTTTGTCACCTTAACGTCATTGCGTTAAGAAGTATCCCATTGCAGATTTTAAGAAAAATACGTAAGCCAACTGATCACTGAAGAGAAACGTGTAACTCTGTGAGTTGCATTCATGCATCGAAGTACTTTTTCCCAGAATGCTTCTTGCCAGTTTTTATCTGAAGATATTTCCTTTTTCACCATAGCCCTTAATGAGCTCCAAAATATCACTTGGCAGAATCCACGACAAAAGTGTTAGCAAACTGTGCCAAGAAGGGAAGGGTGGAACTCTTTGTGATGAAGTCACACATCAGAAAGCAATCTCTCAGAAAGCTTCTCTCCTGTTATTATCTGAGGATATTTCCTTTTTCACATTGGGCCCCAATGGGCTCCCAAATATCACTTTGCAGATGCCAAGATAGGAGTGTTAGCAAAGTGTTTCATGAGGACTACGTTGTAAACCTGACACATGAATTCACAGATCACAAACTAGATTCTCAGAAATTTTCTCTAACATTTTCAACTGATGATATTTGCTTTTTCAGAGTAGGCCTCAATGCGATCCAAAGTAGCCCTTCTCAGGTTCCTCAAAGACAGTGTTAATGGACTGTTCCAGGAAACATAAGCGTAACTCTGTGAGTTGAATTCACACATCAACAAGAAGTTTCTAAGAAAGCTTCTTTCTAGCATTCATCTGAGGATATTTCCTTTGTCACCATAAGCTGCATTGCGCTAAAAATTATCCCAATGCACATTTCAAAAAACTGTGTTAGGAAAGTGATCACTGAAGGAAAGGTGTAACTCTGTGAGTTGCATTCGTGCATCGAATTGCATTTTCCCAAAAGGCTTCTTTCCAGTTTTTATCTGAAGATATTTCCTTTTTCACAGTAGCCCTCAATGAGCTCCTAAATATCACTTGGCAGAATCCACGACAACGGTGTTAGCAAACTGATCCAAGAAGGGAAGGGTGGAAATCTGTGTGATGAAGTCACACCGCAGAAAGCAATCTCTCGGAAAGCTTCTCTCTAGTTATTATCTGAGGATATTTCCTTTTTCACAGTGGGCCCCAAAGGGCTCCAAAATGTCACTTTGCAGATTCCACGAAAAAAGTGTTAGCAAACTGCTTCCTGAGGTCTAAGCTGTAACTCTGTGAGATGAATTCACAGATTCCAAAGAAGTTAGTCAGAAAGTTTCTTTCACGTTTTGAACTGATGATATTTCCTTCATCAGCGTAGTCCTCAATGTGATCCAAATTAGCCCTTCTCAGGTTCCTCAAAGACAGTGTTAATGGACTGTTGCAGGAAACATAAGTGTAACTCTGTGAGATGAATTCACACATCACCAATAAATTTCTAAAAAAGCTTCTTTCTAGTTTTCATCTGAGGATATTTCCTTTGTCACCGTAAGCTTCATTGTGCTAAGAAATATCCCATTGCAGATATCAAGACAACTGTGTTAGCAAACTGATCACTGAAGAGAAAGGTGTAACTCTGTGAGTTGCATTCATACATCGAAGACTATTTTCCCAGAAGGCTTCTTTCCAATTTTTATCTGAAATATTGTCTTTTTCACCGTGGCCCTCAATGAGCTCCCAAATATCACTTTCCACAATTCACGACAACAGTGTTAGCAAACGGTTCCAAGAAGGGAAGGGTGGAAATCTGTGTGATGAAGTCACAAATCAGAAAGCAATCTCTCAGAAAGCTTCTCTCTAGTTATTATCTGAGGATATTTCGTTTTTCACATTGGGCTCCAATGCGCTTACAAATATCACCTTGCAGATACCACGAAAAGAGTGTTAGCAAACTGCTTCCTGAGGTCTAAGCTGTAACTCGTGAGATGAATTCATAGATCACAAAGGAGTCTCTCATAAAGCTTCTTTCACGTTTTGAACCAATGATATTTCCTTTATCAGCGTAGGCCTCAATACGATCCAAAGTAGCCCTTCTCATGTTCCTCAAAGACAGTGTTAATGGACAGTTCCAGGAAACGTAAGTGTAACTCTGTGAGATGAATTCACACATCACCAAGAAGTTTCTAGCAGCTGCTTTCTAGTTTTCATCTGATGATATTTCCTTTGTCACCGTATGCTTCATTGCGCTAAGAAGCATCCAATTGCAGATTTCAAAAAAAGTGTGTTGCGAAACTGATCACTGAAGAGAAATGTGTAACTCTGCGAGTTGAATTCGTACATCGAAGTGCATTTTCCCAGAAGGCTTCTTTGCAGTTTTTGTCTGAAGATATTTCCTTTTTCATCATATCCCTCCATGAGCTCCCAAGTATCTCTTTGCAGAATCCACGACAGCTTTGTTAACAAACTGTTACAAGATGGGAAGGTTGGAACTCTGTGTGATGAAGTCACACATCAGAAAGCAATCTTTCAAACAGCTTCTCTCTAGTTATTATCTGAGGATATTTCCTTTTTCACAATGGCCACCAATGGGCTCCCAAATATCACATTGCAGATTCCACGAAAGGAGTGTTAGCAAACTGTTTCATGACGAACAAATTGTAACACTTGAGATGAATTCTCAGGTCACAAAAAGTTTCTCAGAAAGCTAATCTCACGTTTTGAACTGATGATATTTCCTTCATCAGCGCAGGCCCCAATGCGATCCAAAGTAGCCCTTCTCAGGTCCCTCATAGAAGGTGTTAATGGACTGTTAAAGTCAGCATAAGTGTAACTCTGTGAGATGAATTCACACATCACCAAGAAGTTTCAAAGAAAGCTTCTTTCTAGTTTTCATCTGAGGATATTTCCTTTGTCACCATAAGCTCTACTGCGCTAAGAAGTATGCCATTGCAGATTTCAAGAAAACTCTGTTTGCCAACTGATCCCTGAGAGAAAGGTGTAACTCTGTGAGTTGCATACATACATGGAAGTGCAATTTCCCAGAAGGCTTCTTTCCAGTTTTTATGGGAATATATATCCTTTTCCACCATAGCCCTCAATGAGCTCCCACATATCACTTTGCAGAATCCACGACAACAGGGTAAGCAAACTGTTCCAAGAAGCTAAGGGTGGAACTCTGTGTGATGACGTCACACATCAGAAAGCAATCTCTCAGAAAGCTTCACTCTTGTTATTATCTGAGGGTATTTCCTTTTTCACAATGGGCTCCAATGGGCTCCCTAATATCACTTTGCAGATTCCACGAAAAGAGTGTTAGCAAACTGCTTCATGAGGACTAAGTTGTAACTCTGTGAGATGAATTCACAGATCACAAAGAAGTTTCTCAGAAAGCTTCTTTCACGTTTTGAACTGATGATATTTCCTTTATCAGCGTAGGCCTCAAGGCGATCCAATGTAGCCCTTCTCAGGTTCCTCAAAGACAGTGTTAATGGACAGTTCCCGGAAAAATAAGTTTAACTGTGTGTGATGAATTCACACAGCACCAAGAAGTTTCTAAGCAAGCTTCTTTCTAGTTTTCATCTGAGGATATTTCCTTTCTCACCGTAAGCTGCATTGCGCTAAGAAATATCCCATTGCAGATTTCAAGAAATCTGTCTTAGCAAACTGATCACTGAAGAGAAAGATGTAACTCTTTTAGTTGCATTCATACATCAAAGTGCATTTTCCCCGAAGGCTTCTTTACAGTTTTTATCTGAAGATATTTCCTTTTCCACCATATCCCTCAATGAGCTCCCAAGTATCACTCTGTAGAATCCACGACAACTGTGTTAGCAAACGGTTCCACGAAGGGAATGTTGGAACTCTCTGTGATGAAGTCACACCTCACAAAGTAATCTCTCAGAAAGTTTCTCTCTATGTATTATCTGAGGATATTTCCTTTTTCACCATGGGCCCAAATGGGCTCCCAAATATCACCTTGCATATTCCAAGAAAAGAGTGTGGGCAAACTGCTTCATGAGGACCACGCTGTAACTCTGTGAGATGAATTCACAGATCACAAAGAAGTTACTCAGACACCTTCTCGCATTTTTAAACTGATGATATTTCCTTTATCATTGTAGGCCTCAATGCGATCCAAAGTAGCACTTCTCAAGTTCCTCAAAGACAGTGTTAATGGACTCTTCCAGGAAACATAAGTGTAACTCTGTGAGATGAACTCACACATTACCAAGAAGTTTCTAAGAAAGCTTCTTTCTCGTTTTCATCTGAGGATATTTCCTTTGTTAATGTAAGTTTATTGCGCTAAGAAATATCCCATTGCAGATTTCAAGAAAACTGTGTTAGCAAGCTGATCACTGAAGAGAAAGGTGTAACTCTGTGAATTGCACTCATACATCGAAGTGCATTTTCTCAGAAAGCTTCTTTCCAGTTATTATCTGAAGATATTTCCTTTTTCACCAAAGCCCTCAATAAGCTCTGAAATATCAATTTGCTGAATCCACGACAACTGTGTTAGCAAAGTGTTCCAAAAAGGGAAGGGTGGAACTCTGTGTGATGAAATTACACCTCCGAAAGCAGTATCTCAGAAAGCTTCTCTCTAATTATTTTCTGAGGATATTTCCTTTTTCACAATGGGCCACAATGGGCTCCCAAATATCACCTTGCAGATTCCACGAAAAGGGCGGTAGTAAACTGCTTCATGGCGACTAAGTTGTAACTGGGTGAGATGAATTCACAGATCACAAAGAAGGTTCTCAGAAAGCTTCTCTCACTTTCTGAACTGATTATATTTCCTGTATCAGCATAGAACTCAATGCGATTCAAAATAGCCCTTTTCAGGTTCCTCAAAGTCAGTGGTAATGGACTGTTCCAGGAAACATATGTGTAACTCTGGGAGATGAATTCACACATCACCAAACCTTTTCTAAGAAAGCCTCTTTCTAGTTTTCATCTGAGGATATTTCCTTTGTCACCGTAAGCTTCAGTTGCGCTAAGATATATCCCATTGAAGATTTCAAGAAAACTGTGTTAGCGAAGTGATCACTGAAGAGAAAGGTATAACTCTTTGAGATGCATTCACAGTTCACAAGAAGTTACTCAGAAATTTTGTTTTACGTTTTGAACTGCCGATATTTCCTTCATCACCAGAGGCCTCAAAGCGATCCAAAAGAGCCCTTCCCAGGTTCGTAAAAGACAGTGTTAATGGACTCTTCCAGGAAGCATAAGTGTAACTCTGTGAGATGAATTCACCCATCACCAAGAAGTTTCTAAGAAAGCTTCTTTCTAGTTTCCATCTGAGGATATTTCCTTTGTCACCGTAAGCTTCATTGCGCTAAGAAGTATTCCCCTGCAGATTTCAAGAAAACTGTGTTAGCAAAATGATCACTGAAGAGAAAGCTGTCACTCTGTGAGTTGAATTCATTCATTGAAGCGCATTTTTCCAGAAGGCTTCTTTCCAGTTTTTATCTGAAGGTATTTCTTTTTTCTCCATACCCCTCAATGAGCTCCCAAATATCACGTTGATGAATCCACGACAACAGTGTTAGCAAACTGTTCCAAGAAGGGAAAGGTGGAACTCTGTGTGATGAAGTAACACATCAGAATGTAATCTCTCAGAAAGCTTCTCTCTAGTATTATCTGAGTATATTTCCTTTTTCACAATGGCCCCACTGGGCTCACAAATATCACTTTGCAGATTCCACGAATAGAGTGTTAGCAAACTGCTTCCTGAGGTCTAAACTGTAACTCTGTGATATGAATTCACAGATCACAAAGAAGTTTCTCAGAAAACAGCTTTTACCTTTTGAACTGATGATATTTCCTTTATCAGCGTAGGCCTCAATGCGATCCTAAGTAGCCCTTCTCAGGTTCCTCAAAGACAGTGTTAATGGACAGTTCCAGGAAACATAAGTGGAACTCTGTGAGATGAATTCACAGATCACAAAGAAGTTTCTCAGAAAGCTTCTTTCACATTTTGAACTGATGATATTTCCTTTTCAGGGTAGGCCTCAATGCGATACAAAGAAGCCCTTCTCTGGTTCCTCAAACACAGTGTTAATGAATTGTTCCAGGAAACATAAGTGTAACTCTGTGAGATGAATTCACACATCACCAAGAACATTCTAGGAAAGTTTCCTTCTAGTTTTCATCTGAGGATATTTCCCTTGTCACCATAAGCTTCATTGAGCTAAGAAGTATCCCATTGCAGATTTCAAGAAAACTGTGTTAGCAAACTGATCTATGAAGAGAAACGTGTAACTCTGTGAGTTGCATTCACACATCGATGTGCATTTTCCCAAAAGGCTTCTTTCCAGTTTTTATCTGAAGATATTTCCTTTTCACCCTAGCCCTCAATGATCTCCCAAATATCACTTGTCAGAATCCACGACAACAGTGTTAGAAACTGTTCCTAGACGGGATAGGTGGAACTCAGTGTGCTGAAGTCACACATCAGAAAGCAATCTCTCAGACAGCTTCTCTCTAGTTATTATCTGAGGATATTTCCTTCTTCACAATGGGCCCCAATGGGCTCACAAATATCACGTTGCAGATTCCACGAAAAGACTGTTAGCAAACTGCTTCCTGAGGACACAGCTGTAACTCTGTGAGATGAATTCACAGATCACAAAGGAGTTTCTCAGAAAGCTTCTTTCACGTTTTGAACTGATGATATTTCCTTTATCAGCATAGGCCTCAATCTGATTCAAAGTAGCCCTTCTCAGTTTCCTCAAAAACAGTGATAACGGATGGTTCCAGGAAACATAAGTGTAACTCTGTGAGATGAATTCACACTTCTATAAGAAGTTTCTCGGTAAGCTTCTTTCTAGTTTTCATCTGAGGGTATTTCATTTCTTACCATAAGCTTCATTGCGCTAAGAAGTATCCCATTGCAGATTTCAAGAAAACTGTTAGGAAACTGATCACTGAAGAGAAACATGTAACTCTGTGAGTTGCATTCATACATCGAAGTGCATTTTCCCAGAAGGCTTCTTTCCACGTTTTATCTGAAGATATTTCCTTTTTCATCATAGCCCTCAATGAGCTCGCAAATATCACTATGCAGATTCCAGGAAAAGAGTGTTATCAAACTGCTTCCTGAGGTCTAAGATGTAAATCAGTGAGATGAATTCACAGATCACAAAGAAGTTTCTCAGAAAGCTTCTTTCATGTTTTGAACTGACGATATTTCCTTTATCAGCGTAGGCCTCAATGCGATCCAAAGTAGCCCTTCTCAGGCCCTCAAAGACAGTGTTAATGGACTGTTCTAGGAAACATAAGTGTAACTCTGTGACATGAATTCACACATGACCAAGAAGTTTCTAGGAAAGCTTCTTTCTAGTTTTCATCTGAGGATATTTCCTGGGTCACTGGAAGCTTTATTGCGCTAAGAAGTTTCCCACTGCAGATTTGAAGAAAACTGTGTTAGGAAACTGATCACTGAACAGAAACGTGTAACTCTGTGAGTTGCATTCATACATCAAACTATATTTTACCAGAAGGCTTCTTTCCAGTTTTTATCTGAAGATATTTCCTTTTTCACCCTGGCCTTCAATGAGCTCACAAATATCACTTGGCAGAATCCACGACAACAGTGGTAGGAAACTGTTCCAAGAATGCAAGGGTGGAACTCTGTGTGATGAAGTCACACATCAGAAAGCAATCTCTCAGAAAGCTTCTCTCTAGTTATTATCTGAGGATATTTCCTTTTTCACAATGGGCCCCTTTGGGCTCCCAAATATCACTTTGCAGATTCCACGAAAAGAGTGTTAGCAAACTACTTCCTGAGGACTCAGCTTTAACTCTGTGAGATGAATTCACAGATCACAAAGAAGATTCTCAGAAAGCTTCTTGCACGTTTAGAACTGATGATATTCCCTTTTTCAGCGTAGGCCTCAATGCGATCCAAAGTAGCCCTTCTCAGGTTACTCAAAAACAGTGTTCATGGACTGTCCCAGGAAACGTAAGTGTAACTCTGTGAGATGAATTCACACATCACCAAGAAGTTTCAAGGAAAGCTTCTTTCTAGTTTTCATCTGACGAGATTTCCTTTGTCACCTAAGCTTCATGGAGCTAAGATTATCCCATTGCAGATTTCAAGAAAACTGTGATAGGAAACTGATCACTGAAGAGAAACGTGTAATTCTGTGAGTTGCATTCATACATCGAAGTGCATGTTCCCAGAAGGATTCTTTCCAGTTTTTATCTGAAGATATTTCCTTTTTCACGATAGCCCTCAATGAGCTCCCAATTTTCACTTGGAAGAATAAACGACTACAGATTTAGCAAACTGTTCCAAGAAGGCAATGGTCGAACTCTGTGTGATGAAGTCACACATCAGAATGCAATCTCTCAGAAAGCTTCTCTCTAGTTACTATCTGAGGAAATTTCCTTTTTCACAATGGGCCCCAAGGGGCTCCCAAATGTCACTTTGCAGATTCCAGGAAAAGAGTGTTACCAAACTGCTTCCTGAGGTCTGAACTGTAACTCTGTGAAATGAATTCACAGGTCACAAGGAAGTTTCTCAGAAAGCTTCTTTCACGTTTTGAACTGATGATATTTCCTTTATCAGCGTCGGCCTCAATGCGATCCAAAGTAGCCCTTCTCAGGTTCCTCAAAGACAGTGTTAATGGACCTTTCTAGGAAACAAAAGTGTAACTCTGTGAGATGAATTCACACATGACCATGAATTTTTAAGCAAGCTTCTTTCTAGTTTTCATCTGAGGATATTTCCTTTGTCACAGTAAGCTTCATTGCGCTAAGAAGTATCGCATTGCAGATTTCAAGAAAACTGTTAGCAGACTTATCACTGAAGAGAAAGGTGTAACTCTATGAGTTGCATTCATACATCGAAGTGCATTTTCCCAGACGGCTTCTTTCAGTTTTTATCTGAAAATATTTCCTTTTTCACCATGGCCCTCAATGGGCTCCCAAATATCACTTGGCAGATTTCACGGCAACAGTGTTAGCAAATGGCTCCAAGAACGGAAGGGTTGATCTCTGTGTGATGATTTCATACATCAGAAAGCAATCTCTCAGAAAGCTTCTCTCTTGTTGTTACCTCAGGATATTTCCTTTTTCACCACGGGCCCCAACGGGCACCAAATATCACTTTGCAGATTCCACAAAAAGAGTGTTAGCAAACTGCTTCCTGAGGTCTAAGCTGTAACTCTGTGAGATGAATTCACAGATCACAAAGAAGTTTCTCAGAAAGCTTCTTTCACGTTTTCAACTGATGATATTTCCTTTACCAGCGTAGGTCTTAATGCGATCCAAAGTAGCCCTTCTCGGGTTCCTCAAAGTGAGTGTTAATTGACTGTTCCAGATAACATGAGTGTAACTCTGTGAGATGAATTCACACATCACCAGGAAGTTTCTAAGAAAGCTACTTTCTAGTATTCATCTGATTATATTTCCTTTGTCACCGTAAGCATCATTGCGCTAAGAAGTATCCCATTCCAGATTTCAAGAAGACTGTGTAAGCAAACTGATCACTGAAGAGAAACGTGTAACTCTGTGAGTTGCATTAATACATCGAAGTGCACTTTCCCAGAAGGCTTCTTTCCAGTTTTTATCTGAAGATATTTCCTTTCTCACCATACCCCTCAATGAGCTCCCAAATATCACTTGGCAGAATCCACGACAACTGTGTTGGCAAACTGTTCCAAGAAGGGAAGGGTGGAACTCTGTGTGATGAAGTCACACCTCAGAACGCATTCTCTCAGAAAGCTTCTCTCTAGTTATTATCTGAGGATATTTCCTTTTTCAGAGTGGGCCCCAAAGGCTCCGAAATATCACTTTGCAGATTCCACGAAAAGCGTGTTAGCAAACTGCTTCATGAGGATTAGTTGTAACTCTGTGAGATGAATTCACAGATCACAAAGAAGTTTCTCAGAAAGCTTCTCTCACTTTTTGAACTGATGATATTTCCTTTATCAGCGCACTCCTCAATGCAATCCAAAGTAGCCCTTCTCAGGTTCCTCAAAGACAGGGTTAATGGACTGCTCTAGGAAGCATAAGTGTAACTCTGTGAGATGAATTCACACATCACCAAGACGTTTCTAAGAAAGCTTCTTTCCTGTTTTCATGTGAGGATATTTCCTTTGTCACCGTAAGATTCAATACGCTAAGAAATATCCCATTGCAGATTTCAAGAAAACTGTGTTAGCAAAATGGTCACTGAAGAGAAAGGTGTAACTCTGTGAGGTGCATTCATACATCGAAATGCATTTTCCCAGAAGGCTTCTTTCCAGTTTTTATCTGAAGATATTTCCTTTTTCACAGTAGACCTCAATGAGCTCCCAAATATCACTTTGCGGAATCCACGACAACTGTGTTAGCAATCTGTTGCAACAAGGAAAGGGAGGAATTCTGTGTGATGAAGTCACACTTCAGAAAGCAATCTCTCAGAAAGCTTCTCTCTAGTTATTATCTGAGGATATTTCCTTTTTCACAATGGGCCCCAAAGAGCTCCCAAATATCACTTTGAAGATTCCACGAAAAGAGTGTTAGCAAACTGCTTCATGAGGACTAAGTTGTAAATCTCTGAGATGAATTCACAGATCAGAAAGAAGTTTCTCAGAAAGCTTCTCTCACGTATTGAACTGATGATATTTCCATTATCAGCATAGGCCACAATGCGATCCACAGTAGCCCTTCTCCGGTTCCTCAAAGACAGTGTTAATGGACTGTTCCAGGAAAAGTAAGTGTAACTCTGTGAGATGAATTCACACATCACCAAGAAGTTTCTAAGAAACCTTTGTTCTAGTTTTCATCGGAGGATATTTCCTTTGTCACTGTAAGCTTCATTGCGCTAAGAAGTAGCCCATTGCAGATTTCAAGAAAACTGTGTTAGCAAACTGCTCAATGGAAGAGAAAGGTGTAACGCTGTGAGTTGCATTCATACATCGAAGTGCATTTTCCCAGATGGTTTCTTTCCAGTTTTTATCTGAAGATATTTCCTTTTTCACCATAGCCCTCAATGAGCTCCCAAACATCACTTTGCAGAATGCACGACAACGGTGTTAGCAATTTTTCCAAGAAGGGAAGGTGGAACCCTGTGTGATGAAGTCACACCTCAGAAAGCAAGCTCTCAGAAAGCTTCTCTCTAGTTATTTCTGAGGATATTTCCTTTTTCACAATGGACCCCAATGAGCTCCCAAATATCACTTTGCAGATTCCACGAAAAGAGTGTTAACAAACTGCTTCATGAGGACTAAGTTGTAACACTTTGAGATGAATTCCCAGATCACAAAGAAGTTTCTCAGAAAGCTTCTTTCACGTATTGAACTGATGATATTTCCTTTATTAGCGTAGGCCTCAATGCGATGGAAAGTAGCCCTTCTCAGGTTTCTCAAGGCAGTGGTGAAGGACTGTTCCAGGAAACATAAGTGTAACTCTGTGAGATGATTTCACACATCAGCAAGAAGTTTCTAAGAAAGCTGTTTCTAGTTTTCATCTGAGGATATTTCCTTTGTCACCGTAAGCTTCCTTGCACTAAGAAGTATACCATTGCGGATTTCGAGAAAACTGTTAGGAAACTGATCACTGAAGGGAAAGGTGTAACTCTGTGAGTTGCGTTCATACATCGAAGTGCATTTTCCCAGAAGGCTTCCTTCCAGTTTTTATCTGAAGTTATTTCCATTCTCACCATAGCCCTCAATGAGCTCCCACATATAACTTTGCAGAATCCACGACAACAGTGTTAGTCAACTGTTCCAAGAAGGGAAGGGTGCAACTCTGTGTGATGAAGTCACACCCCACAAAGTAATCTCTCAGAAAGCTTCGCTCTAGTTATTATCTGTGGATATTTCCTTTTTCACCATGGGTCCCAGTGGGCTCCCAAATATCACATTGCAGGTTCCACTAAAAGAGTTTTAGCAAACTCCTTCATGAGGATTAATTGTAACTGTGTGAGTTGAATTCACAGATCACAGAGAAGTTTCTCAGAAAGTTTCTTTCACGTTTTCAACTGATGATATTTCCTTTATCAGCATGGGCCTCAATGCGATCCAAAGTAGCCCTTCTCGGGTTCCTCAAAGACAGTGTTAATGGACTACTCCAGGAAACATAACTGTAACTGTGTGAGATGAATTCACACATCACCAAGAAGTTTCTAGAAAAGCTTCTTTCTAGTTTTCATCTCAGGATATTTCCTTTGTCACCTTGAGCTTCATTGCGCTAAGTATTCCATTGCACATTGCAAGAAAACTGTATTAGGAAACTGATCACTGAAGAAAAACGTGTAACTCTGTGAGTTGCATTCATACATAGAAGAGAATTTTCCTAGAAGGCTTGTTTCCAGGTTTCATCTGAAGATATTTCCTTTTTCACCATGGACCTCAATGAGCTCCCAAATATCACTTGACAGAATCCACGACAACTGTGTTAGCCAACTGTTCCAAGAAGGGAAGGGTGGAACTGACTGTGATGAAGTCACACATCAGAAAGCAATCTCTCAGAAAGCTTCTCTCTATTTATTATTTGAGGATATTTCCTTTTTCTCAAAGGGCCCCAATGGGCTCCCTCATATCACTTTGCAGATTCCACGAAAAGAGGGTTAGCAAACAGCTTCCTGAAGTCTAATCTGAAACACTGTGTGATGAATTCACAGATCACAAAGAAGTTTCTCAGAAAACTTCTTTCACGTTTTGAACTGATGATAATTCCTTTATCAGCGTAGGCCTCAATGCGATCCAAAGTAGCCTTCTCAGGTTCCTCAAAGACAGTGTTAATGGACTGTTCCAGGAAACATAAGTGTAACTCTGTGAGATGAATTCACATATCACCAAGAACTTTCTACGCACCTTCTTTCTAGATTGCATCTGAGGATATTTCCTTTGTCACCGTAAGCTTCATTGTGCTAAGAAGTATCCCATTGCAGATTTCAAGAAAACTGTGTTAGCAAACGGATCACTGAAGAGAAACGCATAACTCTGTGAGTTGCATTCATACATCGAAGTGCATATTCCCAGAAGGCTTCTATCCCGTTTTTATCTGAAGATATTTCCTTTTTCAACATAGCCCTCAATGAGCTCCCAAATATCACTTTGCAGAATCCATGACAACTGTGTTAGCAAACTGTTCCAAGAAGGGAAGGCTGGAACTCTGCGTGATGAAGTCACGCATCAGAAAGCAATCTCTCGGAAAGCTTCTCTCTAGCTCTTATCTGAGGATATTTCTTTTTTAACAATGGGCCCCCTCGTCTCCCAAATATCACTTTGCAGATTCCACGAGAAGAGTGTTAGCAAACTGCTTCATGAGGATTAAGTTGTAACTCTGTGAGATGAATTCACACATCACAAAGAAGTTTCTAGTAAGCTTCTTTCTAGTTTTCATCTGAGGATATTTCCTTAGTCCCCGTAAGCTTCATTGAGCTAAGAAGTATCCCATTGCAGATTTCAAGAAAACTGTGTTAGCAAACTGATCACTGAAGAGAAAGGTGTAACAGTGTGAGGTGCATTCATACATCGAAGTGCATTTCCCCAGAAGGCTTCTTTCCAGTTTTTATCTGAAGATATTTCTTTTTCACCATCGCCCTCAAAGAGCTCCCAAATAGCACTTTGCAGTATCCACGACAACAGTGTTAGCAACCTGTTCCAGGAAGGGAAGGGTGGAACTGTGTGTGATGAAGTCACACATCAGAAAGCAATCTCTCATAAAGCTTCTCTCAAGTTATTATCTCAGGATATTTCCTTTTTCACACTGGGCCCCAATGGGTTCTCAAATATCACTTTGCAGATTCCACGAAAAGAGTGTTAGCAAACTGCTTCATAAGGACTAAGTTGTAACTCCGTGAGATGAATTCACAAATCACAAAGAAGTTTCTCAGAAAGCTTCTATCACGTTTTGAACTGATGATATTTCCTTTATCAGTGTAGGCCTCAATGCGATCTGAAGTAACCCTTCTCGAGTTCGTCAAAACAGTGTTAATGGACTGTTACCAGAAACAGAAGTGTTATTCTGTGAGATGAATTCGCACATCACCAAGAAGTTTCTAGGAAAGCTTCTTTCTACTTTTCATCTGAGGATATTTCCTTTGTCACCGTAAGCTTCATTGCGCTATGATATATCCCATTGCAGATTTCAAGGAAACTGTGTTAGCAAACTGATCACTGAAGAGAAAGGTGTCACTCTGTGAGTCGCATTCATATATCAAAGTAAATTTTCTCAGAAGGCTTCTTTCCAGTTTTTATCTTAAGATATTTTCTTTTTCACCATAGACCACAATGAGCTCCCAAATATCATTTTGCAGAATCCACCACCACTGTGTTAGGAAACTGTTCCAAGAAGGGAAGGGTGGATTTCTGTGTGATAAAGTCACAACTCAGAAAGCAATCTCACAGAAAGTGTCTCTCTAGTTATTATCTGTTGATATTTCCTTTTTCACCCTGGGCCCCAATGGGATCCCAAATATCACTATGCAGATTCCACGAAAAGAGTGTTAGCAAACTGCTTCTTGAGGACTAAGTTTTAACTCTGTGAGATGAATTCACAGATCACACAGAAGTTTCTTAAAAAAACTTCTCTCACTTTTTGAACTGATTATATTTCCTTTAGTAGAGTAGGCCTCAATACATTCCAAAGTAGCTCTTCTCGGGTTCCTCAAAGACAGTGTTAATAGACTGTTCCAGTAAATATAAGTGTAACTCTGTGAGAGGAATTCACCCATCACCAAGAAGTTTCCACGAAATCTACTTTCTAGTTTTCATCTGAGGGTATTTCCTTTCTCACCGTAAGCTTCATTGGGCTAAGAAGTATCCCAATGCAGATATCAAGAACACTGTGTTAGCAAGCTGATCACTGAAGAGAAAGGTGTTACTCTGTGAGTTGCATTCATACATCTAAGTGCATTTTCCCAGAAGGCTTCCTTCCAGTTTTTATCTGAAGATATCTCCTTTTTCACCATAGCCCTTCAATGAGCTCCCAAATATCACTTTGCAGAATCCATGACAACTGTGTTAGCAAACTGTTCCAGGAAGGGAAGGGTGGAACTGTGTGTGATGAAGTCACACCTCAGAAAACAACCTCTCAGAAAGCTTGCCTCTAGTTAATATCTCAGGATATTTCCTTTTTCACACTGGGTCCCAATGGGCTCCCAAATATTACTTTACAGATTCCACAAAAAGAGTGGTAGGAAACTGCTTCATGAGGAATAAGTTGTAACTCTGTGAGATGAATTTACAGATCACAAAGAAGTTTCTCAGAAAGCATCTTTCACGTTTTGAACTGATGATATTTCCTTTATCAGGGTAGGCCTCAATGAGATCCAAACTAACCCTTCTCGTTTTCCTCAAAGATAGTGTTAATGGACTGTTCCAGGAAACGTAAGTGTAACTCTGTGAGATGAATTCAAACATCACCAAGAAGTTTCTACGAAAGCGTTTTTCTACTTTTCATATGAGGATATTTCCTTTGTCACCTTAAGCTTCATTGCGCCAAGAAGTATCCCATTACAGATTTCAAGAAAACTGTGTTAGCAAGCAGAGCACTGACGAGAAAGGTGTAACCCTGTTAATTGCAATCAAACACCGAAGTGCAATTTCCCAGATGGCTTCTATGCAGTTTTTATCTAAAGATATTTCCTTTTTAACCGTAGCCCTCAATGAGCTCCAAAATATCACTTTGCAGAATCCATGACAACAGTGTTAGCAAACTGACGAGGTAGGGAAGGGTTTAACTCTGTGTGATGATGTCACACATCAGAAAGCAATCTCTCAGATAGCTTCTCTCTAGTTATTATATGAGGATATTTCCTTTTTCACAATGGGCCCAAATGGGCTCCGAAATATCACTTTGCAGATTCAATGAACAGAGTGTTAGCAATCTGCTTCACGAGGACTAAGTTGTAACTCTGTAGATGAATTCACAGATCACAAAGAAATTTCTCAGAAAGCTTCTTTCACGTTTTGAACTGATGATATTTCCTTTATCAGCATAGGCCCCAATGCGATCCAAAGTTGCCCTTCTCATGTTCTTGAAACACAGTGTTAATGGACTGTTCCAGGAAAAAGAAGTGTAATTCTGTGAGATGAATTCACACATCACCAAGAAGATTCGAAGAAAGCTACTTTCTAGTTTTCATCTGAGGATATTTCCTTTGTCACCGTAAGCTGAATTGCGCTAAGAAGTATTCCATTAAGGATTTCAAGCAAACTGTGTCACCAAACTGATCACTGAGGAGAAACGTGTAACTCTGTGAGTTGCATTCATACATCGAAGTGCGTTTTCCCAGAAGGCTTCTTTCCAGTTTTTATCTGGAGATATTTCCTTTCTCCCCATAGCCCTCAATGACCTCCCAAATATCACTTTGCAGAATCCACGAGAACTGTGTTAGCAAACTGTTCCAAGAAGGGAAGGGTGGAACTCTGCGTGATGAAAGCTTCTCTCTAGTTATTATCTGAGGATATTTCCTTTTTCACAATGGGCCCCAATGGGCTCCCAAATATCACCTTGCAGATGCCACGAAAATAGTGTTAGCAAACTGCTTCCTGAGGTCTAAGCTGTAACTCTGTGAGATGAATTCACAGATCACAGAAAAGTTTCTCAGAAAGCTTCTTTCACGTTTTAAACTGATGATATTTCCTTTATCAGTGTAGGCCTCAATGGGATCCAAACTAGCCCTTCTCGGGTTCCTCAAAGACAGTGTTAATGGACTATTCCAGGAAACATAAGTGTAACTCTGTGAGATGAATTCACTCATCACCAAGAAGTTTCTAAGAAAGCTTCCTTCTAGTTTTCATCTGACGGTATTTCCATTATCACTGTAAGCTTCATTGGGCTAAGAAGTATCCCTTTGCAGATTTCAAGAACACTGTGTTAGCAAACTGAACCCTGAAGAGAAAGGTGTACCTCTGTGAGTTGCATTCATACATCAAAGTGCATTTTCCCAGAAGGTTTCTTTCCAGTTTTTATCTGAAGATATTTCCTTTTTCACCATAGCCCTCAATGAGATCCCAAATATCACTTTGCAGAATCCACGACAACAGTGTTAGACAACTGTTCCAAAAAGGCAAGGGTGGAACTCTGTGTGATGAAGTCACACCTTACAAAGTAATCTCTACGAAAGCTTCACTCTAGTTACTATGTGAGGATATTTCCTTTTTAACACTGGGCCCCAATGGGCTCTCAAATATCACTTTGGAGATTCCACGAAAAGAGTGTTAGCAAAATGCTTTATCAGGACTAAGTTGTAACTCTGTGAGATGAATTCATAGATCACAAAGAAGTTTCTCTGAAAGCTTCTATCAGGTTTTGAACTGATGATATTTCCTTTATCAGTGTAGGCCTCAATGCGATCCAAACTAGCCCTTCTCAGATTCCTCAAAGACAGTGTCAATGGACTGTTCCAGGAAACACAAGTGTAACTCTGTGAGATGAATTCAAACATCCCCAAGAAATTTCTACGTAAACTTCTTTCTAGTTTTCATTTGAGGATATTTACTTTGTCACCGTAAGCTTCATTGCGCTAGAAAGTATCCCATTGCAGATTTCAAGAAAATTATGTTAGCAAATTTATCACTGATGAGAAGGGTGTAACTCTGTGAGTTCCATTCATACATAGAAGTGCATTTTTCCAGAAGTCTTTCTTCCAGTTTTTATCTGAAGATATTTCCTTTTTCACCATAGCCTCACTGAGCTCCCAAATTTCACTTTGCAAAATCCACAACAACTGTGTTAGCAAACTGTTCCAAGTAGGGAAACGTGGAACTCTGTGTGATGAAGTCACACATGAGAAATCAATCTCTCAGAAAGCTTCTCTTTAGTTATCATCTGAGGATATTTCCTTTTTAACAATGGGGCCAATGGGCTCCCAAATATCACTTTGCAGTTTCCAAAAGAAGAGTTTTAGCAAACTGTTTCCTGAGGCCTAAGCTGTAACTCTGTGAGATGAATTCACAGATCACAGGAAGTTCCTCAGAAAGCTTCTTTGACGTTTTCAACTGATGATATTTCCTTTATCAGTGTAGGCCTCAATGCGATCCATAATACCCCTTCTCAGTTTCCTCAAAAAGAGTGTTACTGGACGGTTCCAGGAAACATAAGTGTAACTCTGTGAGATGAATTCACACGTTACCAAGAATTTTCTAAGAAAGCTTCCTTCTAGTTTTAATCTGAGGATATTCCTTTGTCATCATAAGCTTCATTGCGCTAAGAAGGATCCCATTGCAGATTCCAAGAAAACTGTCTTAGCAAACTGATCACTGAAGGGAAAGGTGCCACTCTGTGAGTTGCATTCCTACATTGAAGTGCATTTTCCCAGAAGGCTTCTTTCCAGTTGTTATCTGAAGATATTTCCTTTTTCACCATAGTCCTCAATGAGCTCCCAAATATCACTTTGCAGAATCCACGACTACTGTGTTAGCAAACTGCTCCAAGCAGGGAAGGGTGGAACTCTGAGTGACGAAGTCACACCTCAAAAAGCAATCTCTCGGAAAGCTTCTCTCTAGTTATTATCTGAGGATATTCCCTTTTTCACAATGGGCCCCAATGGGCTCCCAAATATCACTTCGCCGATTCCACGTAAAGAGTTTTAGCCAACTGCTTCATGAGGACTAAGTTGTAACACTGTGAGATGAACTAACAGATCACAAAGAAGTTTCTCAGAAAGCTTCCCTCACTTTCTGAACTGCTTATATTTCCTTTAACAGCGTAGGCCTCAATGCAATCTGAAGGAGCCCTTCTCAGTTTCCTCAAGGACAGTGTTAATGGACTGTTCCCGGAAACATAACTCTAACTCTGTGAGATGAATTCACACATCATCAAGAAGTTTCTAAGAAAACTTCTTTCTAGTTTTCATCTGAGGATATTTCTTTTGTTACCGTAAGCATCATTGTGCTAACACGTATCCCATTGCAGATTTCAAGAAAACTGTGTTAGCAAACTGATCACTGAAAAGAAAGATGTAACTCTGTGATTTGCATTCATACATGGAAGTGCATTTTCTCAGAAGGCTTCTTTCCAGTTTTTATCTGAAGATATTTCCTTTTTCTCCATAGCCGTGAATGTGCTCCCAAATATCCCTTTGCAGAATCCACGACAACACTGTTAGCAAACTGTTCCAAGAAGGGAAGGGTGGATCTCTGTGTGATGAAGTCACACCTCAGAGAGCAATCTCTCAGAAAGCTTCTCTCTACTTATTATCTGAGGATATTTCCTTATTCACAATGGGACCCAATGCGCTCCCAAATATCACTTTGCAGATTCCACGAAAAGAGTGTTAGCAAACTGCTTCATGATAACTAAGTTGAAACACCGTGAGATGAATTCACAGATCACAAAGAAGTTTCTCAGAAAGCTTCTCTCACTTTTCGAACTGATGATATTTCCTTTATCAGCGTAGGCCTCAAAACGATCCAACGTAGCCCTTCTCAGATTCCTCAAAGACAGTGTTATTGGACTGTTCTAGGAAACATAAATGTAACTCTGTGAGATGAATTCACACATCACCAAGAAGTTTCAATGAAAGCTTCTTTCTCGTTTTCATCTGAGGATGTTTCTTTGTCACCGTAGGCTTCATTGCACTAAGAAATATGCCATTGCAGATTTCAAGAAAACTGTTAGGAAGCTGATCACTGAAGAGAAAGGTGTACCTCTGTGAGTTGCATTCATACATCGAAGTGCATTTTCCCAGAAGGCTTCTTTCCAGTTTTTATCTGAAGTTACTTCCTTTTTCTCCATAGCCCTCAATGAGCTCCCAATTACCACATTTCAGAATCCCGAACAACTGGGTTAGCAAACTGTTCCAAGAAGGGAAGGGTGGAACTCTGTGTGATGAAGTCACACATCAGAAAGCCATCTCTCAGAAAGTTTCTCTCTAGTTATCATCTGAGGATATTTCCTTTTTCACAATGGGCCCCAATGGGCTCCCAAATATCACTCTGCAGATTCCACGAAAAGAGTGATAGCAAACTGCTGCCTGAGGTGTAAGCTGTAACACTGTGAGATGAATTCACAGGTCACAAAGAATATTCTCAGAAAGCTTCACTCACTTTTTGAACTGATGATATTTCCTTTGTCAGCGTAGACCTCAATGTGATCCAAAGTAGCCCTTCTTAGGTTCTTCAAAGAGAGTATTAATGGACTGTTCCAGGAAACATAAGTGTAATTCTGTGAGACAAATTCACACACCACCAAGAACTTTCTAGGAAAGCTTCTTTCTACTATTTATCTGAGGATATTTCCTTTGTCACCGTAAGCTTCATTGCACTAAGAAGTATCCCATTGCAGATTTCAAGAAAACTGTCTTAACAAACTTATCAATGAAGAGGAAAGTGTAACTCTCTGAGTTGCATTCATACATCAAAGTGCATTTTCGCAGAAGGTTTCTTTCCTGTTTTTACCTATAGATATTTCCATTTTGAACATAGCCCTCAATGAGCTCCCAATTATCACTTGGCAGAATCTACGACGATAGTGTTAGTAAACTGTTCCAAGAAGGGAAGGGTGAAACTCAGTGTGATGAAGTCGCACATCAGATAGCAGTCTCTCAGAAAGTTTCTCTATAGTTATTATCTGAGTATCTTTCCTTTTTCACAATGCACCCCAAACGGCTCCCAAATATCACTGTGCAGATTCCATGAAAAGAGTGTTAGCAAACTGCTTCCTGAGGTCTAAGCTGTAACTCTGTGAGATGAATTCACAGATCACAAAGAAGTTTCTCAGAAAGCTTCTTTCACTTTTTGAACTGATGATATTTCCTTTATAAGCGTCGGCCTCAATGCCATCCACAGCAGCCTTTCTCAGGTTCCTCAAAGACAGTTTTAATGGACTGTTCCTTCAAACATAAGTGTAACTCTGTGAGATGAATTCACTCATCTCCAAGAAGTTTCCAGGAAAGATTCTTTCTAGATTTCATCTGAGGAGATTTCCTTTGTCACCATAAGCTTCCTTGCGCAAAGTAGTGTCCAATTGCAGATTTCAAACAAATTGATAGGAAACTGATCAATAAGAGAAAAGTGTAACTCTGTGAGTTGCATTAATACATCGAAGTGCATTTTTCCAGAAAGATCTTTCCAGTTTTTATCTGAAGATATTTCCTTTTTCACCATAGGACTCAATGAATTCCCAAATATCACTTTGCAAAATCCACAACAGTGTTAGCAAACTGTTCCATGATTGGAAGGGTGGAAATCTGTGTGATGAAGTCACACATCAGAAAGCAATCTCTCAGAAAGCTTTTCTCTAGTTCTTATCTGAGGATAATTCCGTTTTCACAATGGGGCCCAAAGAGCTCACAAGTATCACTTTGCAGTTTCCACGAAAAGAGGGTTAGGAAACTGCTTCCTGAGGTCTAAGCTGTAACTCTGTGAGATGAATTCACAGATCACAAAGAAGTTTCTCTGAAAGCTTCTTTCACTTTTTGAACTGATGATATTTCCTTTATCAGCGTGGGCCTCAATGCGATCCAAAGTAGCCCTTCTCAGGTTCCTCAAAGAAAGTGTTAATGGGGTGTTCCAGGAAACATAAGTGTAACTTTGTGAGATGAATTCACACATCACCAAGAAGTTTCTACGAAAGCTTCTTTCTAGTTTTTATCTGAGGATATTTCCTTTGTCACCGGAATCTTCACTGCGCTAAGTATCCCATTGCAGATTTCAAGAAAACTCTGTTGGCAAACTGATCACTGAACAGAAACGTTTAACTCTGTGAGTTGCATTCATACATCGAAGTGCAATTTCCCAGAAGGATTCTGTCCAGTTTTTATCAGAAGATATTTCCTTTTTCACAAAACCCCTCAATGAGCTCCCAAATATCACTTTGCAGAATGCACGACAACTGTGTTAGCAAACTGTTCCAGGAAGGGAAGGGTGGAACTCTGTGTGGTGAAGTCACACATCAGAAAGCAATCTCTCAGAAAGCTTCTCTCTAATTATTATCTGAGGATATTTCCTTTTTCACATTGGGCCCCAATGGGCTCCGAAATATCATTTTTCAGATTCCACGAAAATAGTGTTAGCAAACTGCTTCCTGAGGTCTAAGCTGTAACTCTGTGAGATGAATTCACAGATCACAAAGAAGTTTCTCAGAAAGATTCTTTCACGATTTGAACTGATGATATGTCCTTTATCAGCGTATACCTCAATGCAATCCAAAGTAACCCTTTTCAGGTTCCTCAAAGACAGTGTTAATGGACTGTTCCAGGAAACATAAGTGTAACTCTGTGAGATGAATTCACACATCACCGAGAAGCTTCTAAGAAAGCTTCTTTCTAGTTTTCATCTGAGGATATTTCCTTTGTCACCGTAAGCTTCACTGCGTTAAGAAGTATCCCATTGCAGATTTCAAGAAAACTGTGCTAGCAAACTGATCACTGAAGAAAAGGTGTAACTCTTTGACTTGCATTCATACATCAAAGTGCATTTTCCCAGAAGGCTTCTTTCCAGTGTTTATCTGAAGATATTTCCTTTTTCACCATAGCCCTCAATGAGCTCCCAAAGATCGCTGTGCAGAATCCAAGACAACAGTGTTAGCAAACTGTTCCAAGAAGGGTAGGGTGGAACTCTGTGTGATGATGTCACACATCAGAAAGCAATCTCTCAGAAAGCTTCTCTCTAGTTATTATCTGGGGATATTTCCTTTTTCACACTGGGCCCCAATGGGCTCCCAAATATCACTTTGCAGATTCCACGAAAAGAGTGTTAGCAATCGGCTTCATTAGAACGAATTTGTAACTCTGTGAGATGAATTCACAGATCACAAAGAGTCTCTGAGAAAGCTTCTTTCACGTTTTTAACTGATGATATTTCTTTTATCAGCGTAGGCCTCAATGCGATCCAAAGTAACCCCTCTCAGGTTCCTCAAAGACAGTGTTAATTGACTGTTCCTGGAAATATAAGTGTAACTCTGTTTGATGAATTCAGACATCAAAAAGCAGTTTCTAGGAAAGCATCTTTCTAGTTTTCATGAGGATATTTCCTTTGTCACCGTTACCTTCATTGCACTAAGAAGCATCCCATTGCAGATTTCAAGAAAACTGTGTTAGCAAACTGATCACTGAAGAGAAACGTGTCACTTTGTGAGTTGCATTCATACATCGAAGTGCATTTTCCCAGAAGGCTTTTTTCCAGTTTTTATCGGAAGATATTTCCTTTTTCATGATAGCCTTCAATGAGGTCCCAAATATCACTTTGCAGAATCCACGACAAAAGTGTTAGCAGACAGTTACAAGAAGGGAAGGGTGGAACTCTGTGTGATGAAGTCACACCTCAGAGAGCAATCTCTCAGAAAGCTTCTCTCTAGTTATCATCTGAGGATATTTCCTTTTTCAAAATGGCCCCCAATGGGCTCCAAATATTACTTTCCATATTCCACGGAGTGTTAGCAAACTGCTTCACGAGGACTAAGTTTTAACCCTGTGAGATGAATTCATATATCACAAAGAAGTTTCTCAGAAAGCTTCTTTCACGTTTTGAACTGATGATAATTCCTTTATCAGCGTAGGCCTCATTGCGATCCAAAGTTCGCCTTCTCAGGTTCCTCAAATACAGTGTTAATGGTCTGTTCCAGGTAACATCAGTGTAACTCTGTGAGATGAAATCACACATCACCAAGAAGTTTCTAAGAAACCTTCCTTCTAGTTTTCATCTGAGGATATTTCCTTTGTCATCGTAAGCTTCATTTCACTAAGAAGTGTCCCATTGCTGATTTCAAGAAAACTGTGTTAGCAAACTGATCACTGAAGCGAAACGTGTAACTCTGTGAGTTGCATTCATACATCGAAGTGCATTTTCCCCGAAGGCTTCTTTCCAGTTTTTATCTGAAGATATTTCCTTTTTCAGGATAGCCTTCAGTGACATCCCAAATAACACTTTGCAGAATCCACGACAATAGTGTTAGCAAACTATTCCAAGAAGGGAAGGGTGCAACTCTGTGTGATGAAGTCACACCTCAGAAAGCAACCTCTAAGAAAGTTTCTCTCTAGTTATTATCTGATTATATTTCCTTTTTCCCAATGGAACCCAATGGGCTCCCAAATATCACTTTGCAGATCCTACGAAAAGAGTGTTAGCAAACTGCTTCCTGAGATCTAAGCTATAACTCTGTGAGATGAATTCACAGATCACAAAGATGTTTCTCAGAAAGCTTCTTTCACGTTTTAAACTGATGATATTTCCTTTATCAGCATAGGCCTCAATGCGATCCAAAGTAGACCTTCTCAGTTTTTGAAAGACAGTGTTAATGGACTGTTCCGGGAAACAAAAGTGTAACTCTGTGAGATGAATTCACATATCACCAAGAAGTTTCGTAGAAAGCTTCCTTCTAGTTTTCCTGAGAGGATATTTCCTTTGTCACCATAAGCCTCATTGCGCTAAAAAGTATCCCATTGCAGATTCCAAAAAAATGTGTTAGCAAACTGATCACTGAAGAGAAAGGTGTCACTCTGTGAGTTGCATTCCTTCATCGAAGTGCATTTTCCCAGAAGGTTTCTTTGCAGTTTTTATCTGAAAATATTTCCTTTTGCACCATAGCAATCAATGAGCTCCCAAATATCACTTTGCAAGATCCACGAAAAGAGTGTTAGCAAACTGTTCCAAGAAGGGAAAGGTGCAACCGTGTGTGATGAAGTCACACATCAGAAAGCAATATCTCAGAAACCTTCTCTTCAGTTTTTATCTGTGGATATTTCCTTTTTCAGCACGGGATTCCAAATACCACTTTGCAGATTCCACGAAAAGAGGGTCAGCAAACTGCTTCCTGAGGTCAAATCCATAACACTGTGAGATGAATTCTCAGATCACAAAGAAGTTTCTCAGAAAGCTTCTTTTACGTTTTGAACTGATGATATTTCCTTTATCAGCGTAGGCCTCAATGCGAACCAAATTAGCCCTTCTCAGGTTCCCCAAAGACAGTGTTAATGGACTATTCCAGGAAACATAAGTGTAACTCTATGAGATGAATTCACTTATCACTAAGAAATTTAAAGAAAGCTTCTTACTAGTTTTCATCTGAATATATTTCCTTTGTCACCGTAAGCTTCTGTACGCTAAGAAGTATCCCATAGCAGATTTCAAAAAAACTTTGTTAGGAAACAGATCACTGAAGAGAAACGTGTAACTCTGTGAGTTGCATTCATACATCGAAGTTCATTTTCCCAGAAGGCTTCTTTCCAGTTTTTATCTGAAGGTATTTCCTTTTTCACCATAGCCCTCAATGAGCTCCAAAACACCACTTTTCCTAAACCACGACAATTGGGTCAGCAAACTCTTCCAAGCAGGGAAGGGTGGAACTCTGTGTGATGAAGTCACACCTCAGAAAGCAATCTCTCAGAAAACTTCTCTCAAGTTATTATCTGAGGATATTTCCTTTTTCACAATGGGCCCCAACGGACTCCCAAATATCACTTTCCAGATTCCACGAAAAGAGTGTTAGCAAACTGTTTCATGAGGAGAAACTTGTAACTCTGTGAGATGAATTCACTTATCACAAAGAAGTTTCTAAGAAAGCTTCTTTCACGTTTTGAACTGATCATCTTTCCTTTATCATTGTAGGCGTCAATGCGATGGAAAGTATCCCTTCGCTGGTCCCTCAAAGACAGTGTTAATGGACTGTTCCAGGAAACAAAAGTGTAACTCTGTGAAATGAATTCACACATCACCAAGAAGTTTCTTAGAAAGCTTCTTTCTAGTTTTCATCGGAGGATATTTCCTTTGTCACCATAAGCTTCATTGCGCTAAGAAATATCCCATTGCAGATTTCAAAAAAATTCTGTTTGGAAACTGATCACTGAAGAGAAACGTGTAACTCTGTGAGTTGCATTCATACATCGAAGTGCATTTTCCCCGAAGGCTTCTATCCAGTTTTTATCTGAAGACATTTCCTTTTTCACCATAGCCCTCAATGAGCTACAAAATATCACTTTGCAGAAACCACGACAAGTGTGTTAGCAAACTGTTCAAAGAAGAGAAGGGTGAAATCTGTGTGAGGAAGTCACACCTCAGAAAGCAATCTCTCAGGAAGCTTCTCTCTAGTTATTATCTGATGATATTTCCTTTTTCACAATGGACCCCAAAGGGATCCCAAATATCACTTTTCAGATTCCACGAAAAGAGTGTTAGAAAACTGCATCATGAGGACTAACTTGTAACTCTCTGAGATGAATTCACAGATCACAAAGAAGTTTCTCAGAAAGCTTCTTTCACGTTTTGAACTGATGATATTTCCTTTATCAACGAAGACCTCATTGCGATCCAAAGTAGCCCTTCTCACATTCCTCAAAGAAAGTGTTAGTGGACTTTTCCAGGAAACATAAATTTCACTCTGTGAGATGAATTCACTCATCCCCAAGAAATTTCTAAGAAGGCTTCATTTTAGTTTTCATTTGAGGATATATAATTTGTCACCGTAAGATTCATTGCGCTAAGAAGTTTCCCATTGCAGATTTCAAGAAAACTGTGTTAGCAAACTGATCACTGAAGAGAAAGTTGTAACTCTGTGAGTTGCATTGATATATCGAAGTGCATTTTCTCCGAAGGCTTCTTTCCAGTTTTTATCTGAAGATATTTCCTTTTTCACTGTAGCCCTCAATGAGCTCCCAAATATCACTTTGCAGTATCCACGACAACAGTGATAGCAAACTGTTCAAAGAAGGGAAGGGTGGAACGCAGTGTGATGAAGTCGAACCTCAGAAAGCAATCTCTCAGAAAGCTTCTCTCTAGTTATTATCTGAGGATATTTCCTTTTTCACAATGGACGCCAAAGGGCTCCCAAATATCACTTTGCAGATTCCACAAAAAGAGTGTTAGCAATCTGCTTCATGAGGACTATGTTGTAAATCTGTGAGATGAATTCACAGATCACAAAGTAGTATCTCAGAAAGCTTCTTTCACGTTTTGAACTGATGGATTATCCTTTAGCAGCGTAGGCCTCAATGTGATCCAAAGTAGCCTTTCTCAGATTCCTCGAAGACAGTGTTAATGGACTGTTCCCGGAAACATAAGTGTAACTCTGTGAGGTGAATTCACACATCATCAAGAAGTTTCTAGGAAAATTCTTTCTAGTTTACATCTGAAAGATATTTCTTTTTTCACCGTAAGCTTTATTGAGCTAACAAGTATCCCATTGCAGATTTCAAGAAAACTGTGTTAGGAAACTGATCACTGAAGAGAACCATGTAACTCTGTGAGTTGCATTCATACATCGAACTGCATTTTCCCAGAAGGCTTCCTTCCAGTTTTTATCTGAAGATATTTCCTTTTTCACCACAGACCTCAATGAGCTCCCAAATATCACTTTTCAGAATCCATGAAAACAGTGTTAGCAAACTGTTCCAATAAGGGAAGGGTGGAACTCTGTGTGATGAAGTCACACATCAGAAAGCAATCTCTCAGAGAGCTTCTCTCTAGTTATTATCTGAGGATATTTCCTTTTTCACAATGGGCCCCAATGGGCTCCCAAATATCACTTTGCAGCTTCCACAAAGAGTGTTAGCAAATTGCCTCCTGAGGTCTAAGCTATAAATGTGTGAGATGAATTCACAGACACAAAGAAGTTTCTCAGAAAGCTTCTTTCACGTTTTAAACTGATGATAATTCCTTTATCAGCATAGGCCTCAATGCAATCAAAGTAGCCCTTCTCAGGTTCCTCAAAGACTGTGTTAATGGACTGTTGCAGGAAACAGAAGGGTAACTCTGTGAGATGAATTCACACATCACCAAGAGGTTTCAAAGAAAGCTTCTTTCTAGTTTTCATCTGAGGATATTTCCTTTGTCACCGTAAGCTTCACTGGGCTAAGAAGTACCCCCTTGTAGATTTCAAGAAAACTGTGTCAGCAAACTGATCCCTGAAGAGAATCGTGTAACTCTGTGAGTTGCATTCATACATCGAAGTGCATTTTCCTAGAAGGCTTCTTTCCAGTGTTTATCTGAAGATATTTCCTTTTTCACCAAAGGCCTCAATGAGCTCCCAAATATCACTTTGCAGAATCCACGACAACCGTGTAGGGAAACTGTCCCAAGAAGGGAAGGGTGGATCTCTGTGTGATGAAGTCACACATCAGAAAGCAATCTCTCAGATAGCTTCTCTCTAGTTATTATCTGAGGATATTTCCTTTTTCACAGTAGGCCCAAAAGGGCTCCCAAATATCACTTTGCAAATTCCACGATAAGAGTTTTAGCAAACTGCTTCCTGACATCAAAGCTGTAACTCTGTGAGATGAATTCACAGATCACAAAGACGTTTTTCAGAAAGCTTCTCTCACGTTTTGAGCTGATGATATTTCCTTTCCCAGTGTAGGCCTGAATGCGATACAAAGTAGCCCTTCTCAGGTTCCTCAAAGACAGTCTTAATGGACTATTCCAGAAAGCATAAGTGTAACTCTGTGAGATGAATTCACACTTCACCAAGAAGTTTCAAAGTAAGCTTCTTTCTAGTTTTCTTCTGAGGATATTTCCTTTTTCACCGTAAGCTTCATTGTGCTAAGAAGTATCCCATTGTAAATTTCAAGAAAACTGTTTTAGCAAACTGATCACTGAAGAGAACCGTGTTACTCATTCTGTTGCATTCATACATCGAAGTGCATTTTCCCAGAAGGCTTCCTTCCAGTTTTTATGTGAAGATATTTCTTTTTTCACCATAGCCCTCATTGAGCTCTCAAATATCACTTTGCAGAATCCACGACAACTGTGTTAGCAAACTTTTCCAAGAAGGGAAGGGTGGAATTCTGTGTGATGAAGTCACACATCAGAAAGCAATCTCTCAGAAAGCTTCTCTCTAGTTATTATATGAGTATATTTCCTTTTTCACCATGGGCCCCATTAGGCTCCCAAATATCACTTTGCAGATTCCACGAAAAGAGTGTTAGCAAACTGCTTCATGAGGACTAAGTTGCAACTCTGTGAGATGAATGCACAGATCACAAAGAACTTTCACAGAAAGCTTCTTTCACGTTTTAACTGATGATATTTCCTTTATCAGCGTTGGCCTCATTGCGATCCAAAGTAACCCTTCTAAGTTTCCTCAAAGACAGAGTTACTGGACTGTTCCCGGAAACATTAGCGTAACTCTGTGAGATGAATTCACACATCAACAAGAAGTTTCTAAGAAAACTTCTTTCTAGTTTTCTTCTGAGGATGTTTACTTTGTCATCGTAAGCTTCATTGTGCTAAGAAGTATCCCATTGCAGATTTCAAGAAAACTGTGTTAGCAAACTGAGCACTGAAGAGAAAGGTGTAACTCTGTGATTGGATTCGTACATCGAAGTGCATTATCCCAGAAAGCTTCCTTCATCTTTTTATCTGAGGATATTTCCTTTTTCACTATAGCCCTCAAAGAGCTCCCAAATATCACTTTGCAGAATTCACGACAACTGTGTAAGCAAAATGTTCCAAGAAGGGAAGGGAGGAACTCTGAGTGAGGAAGTCACACCTCAGAAAGCAATCTCTCAGAAAGCTTCTCTCTAGTTATTATCTGAGGATATTTCCTTTTTCACAATGGTCCACAAAGGGCTCCGAAATATCACTTTGCAGATTCCACAATAAGCGTGTTAGCAAACTGCTTCATGAGGACTAAGTTTTAACTGTATGAGATGAATTCACAGATCACAAAGAAGTTTCTCAGAAAGCTTCTTTCACGTTTTGAACTGATCATATTTCCTTTAGCAGCGTAGGACTCAATGCCATCCAAAGAAACCCTTTTCGGGTTCCTCAAAGACACTGTTAAGGGACTATTCCCGAAAACATAAGTGTAACTCTGTTTGATGAATTCACACATCACCAAGAAGTTTCTGAGACAGTTCTTTCTACTATTCATCTGAGGATATTTCCGTTGTCACTGTAAGCTCCATTGTGCTAAGAAGTATCCTACTGCAGATTTCAAGAAAACTGTGTTAGCAAACTGATCAATGAAAAGAAAGGTACCCCTCTGTGAGTTGCATTCATACATCGAAGTGCATTTTCCCAGAAGGCTTCTTTCCAGTTTTGATCTGAAGATATTTCTTTTTTCACCATAGCCCTCAATGAGCTCCCAAATATCACTTTGCAGAATCCACGACAACAGTGTTAGCAAACTGTTCCCAGAGGGGAAGGGTGGAACTCTGTGTGTTGAAGTCACACATCAGAAAGTAATCTCAAAGAAAGCTTGACTCTAGTTGCTATGTGAGGATATTTCCTTTTTTACACTGGGCCCCATGGGTTCTCGAATATCACTTTGCAGATTTCACGAAAAGAGTGTTAGCAAACTGCTGCATGAGGACTAAGTTGTAAATCAGTGAGATGAATTCACAAATCCCAAAGAAGTTTCTCAGAAAGCTTCTATCACGTTTTGAACTGATGATATTTCCTTTATCAGTGTAGGCCTCAATGCGATCTAAAGTAACCCTTCTCGGGTTCCTCAAAACAGTGTTAATGGACTGTTACCGGAAACATAAGTGTAATTCTGTGAGATGAATTCACATATCACCAAGAAGTTTCTAAGAAAGCTTCTTTCTAGTTTTCTTCTGAGGATATTTACTTGGTCACTGTAAGCTTCATTGCGCTATGATGTATCCCATTGCAAATTTCAAGGAAACGGTGGTAGCAAACTGATCACTGAAGAGAAAGGTGCCACCCTGTGAGTTGCATTCATATATTGAAGTAAATTTTCTCAGAACGCTTCTTTCCAGTATTTATCTGAAGATATTTTCTTTTTCACCATAGCCCACAATGAGCTCCCAAATATCATTTTGCAGAATCCACGACAACTGTGTTAGCCAACTGTTCCAAGAAGGGAAGGGTGGAATTCTGTGTGATAAAGTCACAACTCAGAAAGCAATCTCACAGAAAGCGTCTCTCTAGTTATTATCTCTTGATATTTCCTTTTTCACCCTGGGCCCCAATGGGCTCCCAATTATCACTTTGTAGATTCCATGAAAAGAGTTTTAGCAAACTGCTTCATGAGGACTAAGTTGTAACTCTGTGAGATGAATTCACAGATCACACAGAAGTTTCTAAAAAAACTTGTCTCACTTTTTGAACGGATTATATTTCCTTTAGCAGAGTAGGAATCAATGCATTCCAAAATAGCCCTTCTCGGGTTCCCCAAAGACAGTGTTAATGGACTGTTCCAGGAAACATAAGTGTAACTCTGTGAGATGAATTCATCCATCACCAAGAAGTTTCCACGAAAGTTATTTTCTAGTTTTCATCTGAGGGTATTTCCTTTCTCACCGTAAGCTTCACTGGACTAAGAAGTATCCCATTGCAGATTTCAAGAACACTGTGTTAGCAAACTAATCACTGAAGAGAAAGGTGTAACTCTGTGAGTTGCATTCATACATCGAAGTGCATTTTCCCAGAAGGTTTCCTTCCAGTTTTTATCTGAAGATACTTCCTTTTTCACCATAGCCCTCAGTGAGCTCCCAAATATCACTTTGCAGAATCCACGACAACTGTGTTAGCAAACTGTTCCAAGAAGGGAAGGGTGGAAATCTGTGTGATGAAGTCACACCTCAGAAAACAACCTCTCAGACAGCTTCCCTCTAGTTATTATCTGAGGATATTTCCTTTTTCACACTGGGCCCCAAAGGGCTCCCAAATATCACTTTGCAGATTCCACGAAAAGAGTGTTAGCAAACTGCTTCATGAGGACTAATTTGTAACACTTTGAGATGAATTTACAGATCACAAAGAAGTGTCTCAGAAAGCATCTTTCACGTTTTGAACTGATGATATTTCCTTTATCAGCATCGGCCTCAATGAGATCCAAACTAACCCTTCTCGTTTTCCTCAAAGATAGTGTTAATGGACTGTTCCCGGAAACATAAGTGTAACTCTGTGAGATGAATTCACACAACACCAAGAAGTTTCTACGAAACCTTTTTTCTACTTTTCATATGAGGATATTTCCTTTGTCACCGTAAGCTTCATTGCGCTAAGAAGTATCTCATTACAGATTTCAAGAAAAATGTGTTAGCAAACTGAGCACTGACGAGAAAGGTGTAACTCTGTTAGTTGCATTCAAACATCGAAGTGCATTTTCCCAGAAGGCTTCTTTGCAGATTTTATCTAAAGATATTTCCTTTTTACCCATAGCCTTCAATGAGCTCCCAAATATCACTTTACAGAATCCATGACAACCGTGTTAGCAAACTGACGAGGAAGGGAAGGGTTTAACTCTGTGTGATGAAGTCATGCAGAGGAAAGCAATCTCTCAAAAAGCTTCTCTCTAGTTATTATCTGGGGATATTTCCTTTTTCACCATGGGCCCCAATGTGCTCCCAAATATCACATTGCAGATTCCAAGAAAAGAGTGTTAGCAAAATGCTTCCTGAGGTCTAAGCTGTAACTCTGTGAGATGAACTCACAGATCACAAAGAAGTTTCTCAGAAAGCTTTCTTTCACGTTTTGAACTGATGATATTTTCTTTATCAGCGTAGGTCTCCATGTTATCCAAAGTGGCCCTTCTAAAATTCCGCAAAGACAGTGTTAATGGACTGCTCCAGGAAACATAAGTGTAACACTGTGAGATGAATTCACACATCACCAAGAAGTTTCAAAGAAAGCTTGTTTCTAGTTTTCATCTCAGGATATTTCCTTTGTCACCCTAAGCTTCATTGCGCCAAGAAGTATCCCACTGCAGATTTCAAGAAAACTGTGTTACGAAACTGATCGCTGAAAAGAAACTTGTAACTCTGTGAGTTGCATTCATACATCGAAGTGTATTTTCCCAGAAGGCTTCTTTCCAGTTTTTATCTGAAGATATTTCCTTTTTCACCATAGCCCTCAATGAGCTCCCAAATATCACTTTGCAGAATCCACGACAACAGTGTTAGCAAACTGTTCCAAGAAGGGAAGGGTGGAACTCTGTGTGATGAACTCACACCTCAGAAAGCAATCTCTCCTAAAGCTTCTCTCTAAGTATTATCTGAGGATATTTCCTTTTTCACAATGGGCCCCAATGGGCTCCCAAATATCACTTTGCAGATTCCATGAAAAGAGTGTAAGCAAACTGCTTCCTGAGGTCTAAGCTGTAACTCTGTGAGATGAATTCACATATCACAAAGGAGTCTCTCATTAAGCTTCCTTCACGTTTTGAACCGATGATATTTCCTTTATCAGCGTAGGCCTCAATGCGATCCAAAGTAGCCCTTCTCATGTTCCTGAAAGACAGTGTTAATGGACTGTTCCAGGAAATATAAGTGTAACTCTGTGAGATGAATTCACACATCACCAAGAAGTTTCTTACAGCTTCTTTTTAGTTTTCATCTGAGGATATTTCTTTTGTCACCGTAAGATTCGTTGCGTTAAGAAACATCCCATTACAGATTTCAAGAAAACTGTTAGCACTGATCACTGAAGAGAAAGGTGTCACTCTGTGAGTAGCATTCATACATCGAAGTGCATTTTAACACACTGCTTCTTTCCAGTTTTTATCTCAAGATATTTCCTTTTTCACCATATTCCACTATGAGCTCCAAAATATCACTTTAGAGAATACACAACTACAGTCTTAGCAAACTGTTCCAAGAAGGGAAGGGTGGAAATCTGTGTGATGAATTCACATCTCAGAAAGCAATCTCCCAGAAAGCTTCTCTCTAGCTATTATCTGAGGATATTTCCTTTTTCACAAAGGGCCCCAATGGGCTCCCAAATATCACTTTGCAGATTCCACGAAAAGAGTGTTAGCAAACTGTTTCCTGAGGTCAAAGCTGTAACCCCTTGAGAAGAATTCACAGATCACAAAGAAGATTCTCAGAAAGCTTCTTTCACGTTCTGAACTGATGATATTTCCTTTATCAGCGTAGGCCTCAATGCGATTCAAATTAGCCCTTCTCAGGTTCCTCAAAGAGAGTGTTAATGGACTGTGCCAGGAAACATAAGTGTAACTCTGTGAGATGAATTCACACATCATCAAGAAGTTTCTAAGAAAGCTTCCTTCTAATTTTCATCTAAGGTTATTTCCTTTATCACCATAAACTTCAATGCACTAAGAAGTATCCCATTTGCAGATTTCAAGAAAACTGTGTTAGCAAACCGAACCCTGAAGAGAAACGTGTTAGTTTGTGAGTTGCATTCATACATCGAAGTGCATTTTCCCAGAAGGCATCCTTCCATTTTTTATCTGAAGATATTTCCTTTTTCAGCATAGCTCTCATTGAGCTCCCAAATATCACTTTGCAGAATCCACGACAACAGTGTTAGCAAACTGTTCCAAGAAGGGAAGGGTGGAAGTCTGTGTGATGAAGTCACACCTCAGAAAGCAATCTCTCAGAAAGGTTCTCTCCAGTTGTTATCTGAGCATATTTCCTTTTGCACAATAGGCCCCAAGGGGTTCCCAAATATCACTCTGCAGATTCCACGAAAAGAGTGTTAGCAAACTGGTTCATGAGTACTAATGTGTATCCCTGTGAGATGAATTCACAGATCATAAAGAAGTTTCTCAGAAAACATCTTTCACGTTTTGAACTGAAGACATTTCCTTTATCAGAGTAGGCCTCAAAGGGATCCAAAGTAGCCCTTCTCAGGTTCCTCAAGAGAGTGTTAATGGACTGTTCCAGGAAACATAAGTGTAACTCTGTGAGATGAATTCACACATCACCAAGAAATTTCTAAGAAAGCTTCCTTCTAGTTTTCATCTGAGAACATTTCCTTGTCACCGTTAGCTTCATTGTGCTAAGAAGTATCCCATTGTAGATTTCAAGAGAACTGTGTTATCAAACTGATCACTGAAGAGAAACGTGTAACTCTGTGAGTTACATTCATAATCGAAGTGCATTTTTTGCAGTAGGCTTCTTTACAGTTTTTATCTGAAGATATTTCCCTTTTCACCATAGCCCTCAATGAGCTCCCAAATATCACTTGGCAGAATCCACGACAACAGTGTTAGAAAACTTTTCTGATAAGGGAACGGTGGAACTCTGTGTGATGGAGTCACATATCAGAAGCAATGTCTAGAAAGCTTCTCTCTAGTTATGATCTGAGGATATTTCCTTTTTTACAATGGGTCCCCAAAGGGTCTTCCAAATATCACCTTGCAGAGTCCACGAAAAGAGTGTTAGCAAACTGCTTCCTGAGTTCTAAGCTGTAACTCTGTGCGAAGATTTCACAGATCACAAAGAAGATTCTCGGAAAGGCTTCTTTCACGTTTTTGAACTGATGATATTTCCTTTATCAGCGTAGGCCCTCAATGCGATACAAGTAGTCCTTCTCAGGTTCCTCAAAGACAGTGTTAATGGACTATCCAGAAATATAAGTGTAACTCTGTGAGATTAATTCACACTCACCAAGACGTTTCTAGGAAAGTTTCTTTCTGGTTTTCATCCGAGGATTATTCCTTTGTCACCATACGTTCATTGAGCTAAGAGCTATCCCATTGCAGATTTCAAGAACACTGTGTTAGCAAACTGATCATTGAAGAGAAACGTGTAACTCTCTGAGTTGCATATGCATCGAAGTGCATTTTCCCAGAAGGCTTCTTTCCGTTTTTTATTTAGATATTTCCTTTTTCAGCAGAGCCTTCAAAGAGCTCCCAAATACACTTTGCAGAATCCACGACAACAGTTTTAGCAATCTGTTCCAAGAAAGTGAAGGGGGACTCTGTGTGATGAAGTCACACACCAGAAAGCAATCTCTCAGAAAGCTTCTCTCTAGTTATTATCTGAGGATATTTCCTTTGTCACAGTGGGCCCCAAAGGGCTCCCAAATGTCACTTTGCAGATTCCACGAAAAAAGTGTTAGCAAACTGCTTCCTGAGGTCTAAGCTGTAACTCTGTGAGATGAATTCACAGATTCCAAAGAAGTTACTCAGAAAGCTTCTTTCACGTTTTGAACTGATGATATTTCCTTCATCAGTGTAGTCCTCAATGTGATCCAAATTAGCCCTTCTCAGGTTCCTCAAAGACAGTGTTAATGGACTGTTCCAGGAAACATAAGTGTAACTCTGTGAGATGAATTCACACATCACCAAGACGTTTCAAAGAAAGTCTTTCTAGTTTTCATCTGAGGATATTTCCTTTGTCACCGTAAGCTCTATTGCGCTAAGAAGTATGCCATTGCAGATTTCAAGATAACTCTGTTTGCCAAATGATCCCTGAGAGAAAGGTGTAACTCTGTGAGTTGCATACATACATCGAAGTGCATTTTCCCAGAAGGCTTCTTTCCAGTTTTATGGGAAGATAATTCCTTTTCCCACCATAGCCCTCAATGAGCTCCCCAAATATCACTTTACAGAATCCACTACAACTGTGTTAGCAAACTGTTCCATGAAGGGATGGGTAGGAACTCTGTGTGATGAAGTCACACATCAGAAAGCAATCTCTGAGAAGCTTCTCTCTAGTTATTATCTGAGGATATTTCCGTTTCACAATGGGCCACAATGGGCTCCCAAATATCACTGTGCAGATTCCACTAAAAGAGTTTTAGCAAACTGCTTCATGAGGACCAGTTGTAATTCTGTGAGATGAATTCACAGATCACAAAGAAGTTTCTCAGGAAAGCCTCTTTCACCTTTTGAACTGATGATATTCCTTTATCAGCGTGGGCCACAAGGAGATCCAAAGTAGCCCTTCTCATATACCTCAAAGACCGTGCTAATGTACTGTTCCAGGAAACATAAGTGTAACTCGGTGAAATGAATTCACACATCACCAAGAATTTTTACGAACGCTTCTCTCCAGTGTTCATCTGAGGATATTTCCTTTGTCACCGTAAGCTTCATTGAGTTAAGAAATATCCCATTGCAGATTTCAAGAAAATTATGTTAGGAAACGGATCACTGAAGAGAAACGTGTAACTCTGTGAGTTACATTCATACATCGAAGTGCGTTTTCCAAGAAGGCTTCTTTCCAGGTTTATCTGAAGGTATTTCTTTTTCACCATGGCCCTCAATTAGCTCCCAAATATCACTTGGCAAAATCCACGACAACAGTGTAAGCAAACTTACAAGAAGGGAAGGGTGGAACTCTGTGTGATGAAGTCACACATCAGAAAGCAATCTCTCATAAAGCTTCTCTCTAGTTAACATCTGAGGACATTTCCTTTTTCACTATGGGCCCCAATTGGCTCCTAAATATCACTGTGCAGATTCCACGAAAAGAGTGTTAACAAACTGCTTCATGAGGACAAAGATGTACCTCTGTGAGATGAATTCACAGATCACAAAGAAGTTTCTCAGAAAGATTCTTTCACATTTTGAACTGATGATATTTCCTTTATCAGCATAGGCTTCAATGCGATCCAAAGTAGCCCTTCTCAGTTTCCTCAAAGACAGTGTAAATGGACTGTTTCAAGAACCATAAGTGTAACTGTGTGAGATGAATTCACACAGCACCAAGAAGTTTCTAAGCAAGCTTCTTTCTACTTTTCATCTGAGGATATTCCTTTCACACCGTAAGCTTCATTGCACTAAGAAGTATCCCATTGCAGATTTCAAGAAAACTGTATTAGCAAACTGATCACTGAATAGAAAGGTTTAACTCTGTTAGTTGCATTCATACACCGAAGTGCATTTTCCAGAAGGCTTCTTTACAGTTTTTATCTGAAGATATTTCCTTTTCCACCATAGCCCTCAATGAGCTCCCAAATATCACTTTGTAGAATCCAGGACAACTGTGTTAGCAAACGGTTCCGTGAAGGTAATATTGGAACTCTGTGTGATGAAGTCACACCTCAGAAAGCAATCTCTCAGAAAGTTTCTCTCTAGGTATTATCTGAGGATATATCCTTTTACACCATGGGCCCCAATGCGCTCCCAAATATCACCTTGCAGATTCCAAGAAAAGAGTGTAGGTAAACTGCTTCATGAAAACTGCACTGTAACTCTGTGAGATGAATTCATAGATCACAAAGAAGTTTCTCAGACACCTTCTCGCACTTCTTTAACTGATGATATTTCCTTTATCAGTGTAGGCCTCACTGTGATCCAAAGTAGCACTTCTCAGGTTCCTCAAAGACAGTGTTAATGGACTGTCCCAGGAAACATAAGTGTAACTGTGTGAGATGAATTCACACATCACGAAGAAGTTTCTAAGAAAGCTTCTTTCTCGTTTTCATCTGAGGATATTTCCTTTGTCACCATAAGCTTCATTGTGCTAAGAAGTATCCCATTGCAGATTTCAAGAAAACTGTGTTAGCAAACTGACCACTGAAGAGAAAGGTGTAACTCTGTGAGTTGCATTCATACATCGAAGTGCATTTTCCCAGAAGGCTTCTTTCCTATTTTTATCTGAAGATATTTCCTTTTTCACCATAGCCCTCAATGAGCTCCCAAATTATCACTTTTCAGAATCCACGACAACAGTGTTAGCAAACGGTTCCAAGAAGTGAAGGGTGGAACTCTGTGTGATGAAGTCACGACCCAGAAAGCAATCTCTCAGAGAGCTTCTCTCTACTGATTATCTGTGGATATTTCCTTTTTCACTATGGGTCCCAACGGGCTCCAAATATCACTTTGCAGATTCCACGAAAAGAGTGTTAGTAAACTGCTTCATGAGGGCTAAGTTGTAACTCTGTGAGATGAATTCACAGACCACAAAGAAGTTTCTCAGAAAACTTCTTTCACGTTTTGAACTAATGATATTTCCTTTATCAGCGTAGACCTCAATGCGATCCAAAGCAACCCTTCTCAGGTTCTTCAAAGACAGTCTTAATGGCCTGTTCCTGGAAACGTAAGTGTAACTCTATGAGATGAATTCACACATCACCAAGAAATTTCTAAGGAAGCTTCTTTCTAGTTTTCATCTGAGGATATTTCTTATGTCACCGTAAGCTTCACTGCGCTAAGATGTATCCCATTGCAGATTTCAAGAAAACTGTCTTAGCAAACTGTTCACTGAAAAGAAAGGTGTCAATCTGTGAGTTGCATTCATATATCGAAGTGCATTTTCCCAGAAGCCTTCTTTCCAGTTTTTATCTGAGGATATTTCCTTTTTCGCCATAGCCCTCAATGAGCTCCCAAATATCACTTGGCAGAATTCACGACAACTGTGTTAAAAAACTGTTCCAAGAAGGGAAGGGTGGAACTCTGTGTGATGAAGTGACATCTCAGAAAGCAATCTCTCAGAAAGCTTCTCTCTCGTTATCTGAGCATATTTCCTTTTTCACAATGGGTCCCAATTGGCTCCCAAATATCACTTTGCAGATTTCACGAAGAGAGTCTTAGCAAACTGCTTCATGAGGACTAAGCTGTAACTCTGTGAGATGAATTTACAGATCACAAAGAAGTTTCTCAGAAAGATTCTTTCACGTTTTGGACTGATGATATTTCCTTTATCAGTGTAGGCCTCAATGCAATCCAAAGTAGCCCTTCTCAGGTTCCTCAAAGACACTGTTAATGGACTGTTCCAGGAAACGTAAGTGTAACTCTGTGAGATGAATTCACACATCACCAAGAAGTTTCTGTGAAAGCTTCTTTCTAGTTTTCATCTGATGATACTTCCTTTGTCACCATAAGCTTCATTGCGCTAAGAGGTATCCCAACGCAGATTTCAAGAAAACTGTTAGGAAACTGATGACTGAAGAGAAACGTGTAACTCTGTGAGTTGCATTCATACATCGAAGTGCATTATCCCAGAAGGCTGCTTTCCAGTTTTTATCTGAAGATATTTCCTTTTTCACCATAGCCCTCAATGAGCTCCCAAATATCACTTTGCAGAATCCACGACAACAGTTTTAGCAAACTGTTCCAAGAAGGGAAAGGTGGAACTCTGTGTGATTAGTCACACATCAGAAAGCCATCCCTCAGAAAGCTTCTCTCTATTTATTATCTGAGGATATTTCCTTTTTCACCATGGGACCCAAAGGACTGCCAAATATCACTTGGCAGAATCCACGAAAAGAGTGTTAGCAAACCACTTCATGAGGACAAAATTGTAACGTTCTGAATTGAATTCACAGATTACAAAGAAGTTTCTCAGAAAGCTTCTTTCAAGTTTTGAACTGGTGTTATTTCCTTTACCAGCGTAGGCCTCAATGTGATCCAAACAAGCCCTTTTCGGGTTCCTCAAAGACAGTGTTAATGGACTGTTGCAGGAAACATCAATGCAACTCTGTGAGATGAATTCACACATCACCAAGACGTTTCTACGAAAGCTTCTTTCTAGTTTTCATCTGAGGATATTTCCTTTGTCATTTTATGATTCCTTTCGCTAAGAAGTACCCCATTTCAGATTTCAAGAAACCTGTGTTATGGAACTGATCACTGAAGAGAAACATGTAACTGTGGTACTTGCATTCATACATCGAAGTGCATTTTCCCAAAAGGCTTCTTTCCAGTTTTATCTGAAGATATTTCCTTTTTCACCATAGACCTCAATGAGCTCCCAAATATCACTTTGCAGAATGCACGATAACAGTGTTAGCAAACTGTTCCAAGAAGCTAAGGGTGGAACTCTGTGTGATGATGTCACACATCAGAAAGCAATCTCTCAGAAAGCTTCACTCTTGTTATTATCTGAGGATATTTCCTTTTTCACAATGGGCCCCAATTGGCTCCCTAATATCACTTTGCAGATTCCACGAAAAGAGTGTTAGCAAACTACTTCATGAGGACTAAGTTGTAACTCTGTGTGATGAATTCGCAGATCACAAAGAAGTTTCTCAGAAAGTTTCTTTAACGTTTTGAACTGATGATATTTCCTTTATCAGCATAGGCCTCAATGCGATCCAACGTAGCCCTTCTCAGGTTCCTCAAAGACAGTGTTAATGGACTGTTCCCGGAAAAATAAGTGTAACTGTGTGTGATGAATTCACACAGCACCAAGAAGTTTCTAAGCAAGCTTCTTTCTAGTTTTCATCTGAGGATATTTCCTTTCTCACCGTAAGCTGCATTGCGCTAAGAAGTATCCCATTGCAGATTTCAAGAAAACTATGTTAGCAAACTGATCACTGAAGAGAAAGATGTAACTCTGTTAGTTGCATTCATACATCGAAGTGCATTTGCCCAGAAGGCTTCTTTACAGTTTTCATCTGAAGATATTTCCTTTTCCACCATAGCCCTCAATGAGCTCCCAAGTTTCACTTTGTAGAAACCACGACAACTGTGTTAGCAAACTGTTCCAAAAAGGGAAGGGTGGAACTCTGTGTGATTAAATTACACCTCTGAAAGCAGTATCTCAGAAAGCTTCTCTCTAATTATTATCTGAGGATATTTCCTTTTTCACAATGGGCCCCAATGGGCTCCCATATATCACTTTGCAGATTCCACGAAAAGAGCCGTAGCAATCTGCATCATGAGGACTAAGTTGTAACTGGGTGAGATGAATTCACAGATCTCAAAGAAGGTTCTCAGAAAGCTTCTCTCACTTTCTGAACTTATTATATTTCCTGTATCAGCGTAGAACTCAATGCGATTCAAAATAGCCCTTTTCAGGTTCCTCAAAGTCAGTGGTAATGGACTGTTCCAGGAAACATAAGTGTAACTCTGGGAGATGAATTCACACATCACCAAACCTTTTCTAAGAAAGCTTCTTTCTAGTTTTCATCTGAGGATATTTCCTTTGTTACCGTAAGCTTCATTGCGCTAAGATATATCCCATTGAAGATTTTAAGAAAACTGTGTTAGCAAACTGATCACTGAGGAGAAAGGTGTAACCCTTTGAGATGCATTCACAGATCACAAAGAAGTTTCTTTGAAATCTTCTTTTACGTTTTGAACTGATGATATTTCCTTCATCACCAGAGGCCTCAATGCGATCCAAAGTAGCCCTTCCCAGGTTCATCAAAGACAGTGTTAATGGAGTCTTCCAGGAAGCATAAGTGTAACTCTGTGAGATGAATTAACACATCACCCAGAAGGTTCTAAGAAAGCTTCTTTACAGTTTTCATCTGAAGATATTTGATTTGTCACCGTAAGCTTCATTGCACTAAGAAATATCCCATTTGCAGATTTCAAGAAGAGTGTGTTAGGAAACTGATCACTGAAGAGAAACGTGTAACTCTGTGAGTTGCATTCATACATCGTAGTGCAATTTCTCAGAAGGCATCTTTCCAGTATTTATCTGAAGATATTTCCTTTTTCGCCATAGACCTCAATGAGCTCCCAAATATCACTTTGCAGAATGCACGACAACAGTATTAGCAAACTGTTCCAAGAAGGGAAGGGTGGAACTCTGTGTGATGAAGTCACACCTCCGAAAGCAATCTCTCAGAAAGCTTCTCTCTAGTTATTATCTGAGTATATTTCCTTTTTCACAATGGGCACCAATGGGTTCCTAAATATCACTTTGTAGTTTCCACGAAAAGAGTGTTAGCAAACTGCTTCATGAGGACAAAGATGTAACTCTGTGAGATGAATTCACAGATCACAAAGAAGTTTCTCAGAGAGCTAATCTCACGTTTTGAACTGATGATATTTGCTTTATCAGCGTAGGCCTCAATGCGATCCAAAGTAGCCCTTCTCAGGTTTCTCAAAGACAGTTTTAATGGACTGTTCCAGAAAACGTAAGTGTAACAATATGAGATGAATTCACAAATCACCAAGAAGTTTCTAAGAAAGTTTCTTTCTAGTTTTCATCTCAGGATATTTCCTTTGTCACCGTAAGCTTCATTGGGCTAAGAAGTATTTCCCTGCAGATTTCAAGAAAACTGTGTTAGCAGAATGATCATTGAAGAGAAAGCTGTCACTCTGTGAGTTGAATTCATTCATCGAAGCGCATTTTTCCAGAAGGCTTCTTTCCACTTTTTATCTGAGGGTATTTCCTTTTTCACCATAGACCTCAATGAGTTCCCAAATATCACTTTGATGAATCCACGACAACAGTGTTAGCAAACTGTTCCAAGAAGGGAAAGGCGGAACTCTGTGTGATGAAGTAACACATCAGAATGTAATCTCTCAGAAAGCTTCTCTCTAGCATTATCTGAGTATATTTCCTTTTTCACAATGGCCCCACTGGGCTCCCAAATATCACTTTGCAGATTCCACAAAAAGAGTGTTAGCAAACTGCTTCATGAGGACTAAGTTGTAACTCTGTGAGATGAATTTACAGATCACAAAGAAGTTTCTCAGAAAGATTCTTTCACGTTTGGAACTCATGATATTTCCTTTATCAGCGTAGGCCTCAATGCGATCCTAAGTAGCCCTTCTCACGTTCCTCAAAGACACTGTTAATGGACAGTTCCAGGAAACATAAGTGTAACTCTGTGAGATGAATTCAAAGATCACAAAGAAGTTTCTCAGAAAGCTTCTTTCACATTTTGAACTCATGACATTTCCTTTATCAGGGTAGGCCTCAATGCGATCCAAAGTAGCCCTTCTCAGGTTCCTCAAAGACAGTGTTAATGAACTGTTCCGGGAAACAAAAGTGTAACTCTGTGAGATGAATTCACACTTCACCAAGAAGTTTCTACGTAAGCTTCCTTCTAGTTTTCCTGTGAGGATATTTCCTTCGTCACCGGAAGCTTCATTGCGCTAAGAAGTATCCCATTGCAGTTTTCAAGACAACTGTGTTTGCAAACTGATCACTGAAGAGAAAGGTGTCACTCTGTGAGTTGCATTCATACATCGAAGTGCATTTTCCCAGAAGGCTTCTTTCCAGTTTTTATCTGAAGATATTTCCTTTTTCGTCATATCCCTCAATGAGCTCCCAAATATCACCTTGCAGAATCCACGATAACTGTGTTAGCAAACTGTTCCAAGAAGGGAGGGTTGGAACTCTGTGTGATGAAATCACACCTCAGAAAGCAATCTCTCAGAAGGCTTCTCTCTAGTTATTATCTGAATATATTTCCTTTTTCACAATGGGCCCCTATGGGCTCCCCAACATCACTTCGCAGATTCCACGGAAAGAGTGTTATCAAACTGCTTCATTAGGACTAAGTTGTAACTCTGTGAGATGAATTCACAGATCACAAAGAAGTTTCTCAGAAAGCTTCTTTCACGTTGTGTTTTGATGATATTTCCTTTTTCAGCATAGGCTGCAATGCGATCCAAAGTAGCCCTTCTCAGATACCTGAAAGATAGTGTTAATGGACTGTACCCGGAAACATAAGTGTAACTCTGTGAGAGGAATTCACACATCATCAAGAAGTTTCTTAAAAAGCTTCTTTCTAGTTTTCATCTGAGCATATTTCCTTTGTCACCATAAGCTTCATAGCGCTAAGAAGTATCCCATTGCAGATTTCAAGAAAACTGTGTTAGCAATCTGATCACTGAAGAGAAAGGTGTCACTCTGTGAGTTGCATTCATACATCGAAGTGCATTCTCCTAGAAGGATTCTTTACAATTTTTATCTGAAGATAGTTCCTTTTTCACCATAGCCCTCAATGAGCTCCCAAATATCACTTTGCAGAATCCATGACAACTGTGTTAGCAAACTGTTCCAAGAAGGGCAGGGTGGAACTCTGTGTGATGAAGTCACACCTCAGAAAGCAATCTTTCAGAAAGCTTCTCTCTAGTTATTATCTCCGGATATTTCCGTTTTCACAATGGGCCCCAAAAGCTCCCAAATATCATTTTGCAGATTCCAAGAAAAGAGTGTTATCAAACTGCTTCATGAGGACTAAGTTGTAACTCTGTGAGATGAATTCACAGATCACAAAGAAGGTTCACAGAAAGCTTCTTTCACGTTGTGTTCTGATGATATTTCCTTTTTCAGCGTATGCCTCAATGCGATCCAAAGTAGCCCTTATCAGATACCTCAAAGACAGTGTTAATGGACTGTACCCGGAAACATAAGTGTAACTCTCTGAGATGAATTCACACATCATCAAGAAGTTTCTCAGAAAGCTTCTTTCTTGTTTTCATCTGAGCATATTTCCTTTGTCACCATAAGCTTCATTGCGCTAAGAAGTATCCCATTGCAGATTTCAAGAAAACTGTGTTAGCAAACGGATCACTGAAGAGAAAAGTGTAACTCTGTGAGTTGCATTCATACATCGAAGTGCATTCTCCTAGAAGGCTTCTTTCCAATTTTTATCTGAAGATAGTTCATTTTTCACCATAGCCCTCAATGAGCTCTTAAATATCACTTTGCAGAATCCACGACAACTGTGTCAGCAAACTGTTCAAAAAGGGAAGGGTGGAACTATGTGTGATGAAGTCACACCTCAGAAAGCAATCTCTCAGAAAGCTTCTCTCTAGTTATTATCTGGGGATATTTCCTTTTTCACAATGGGCCCCAACGGAATCCCAAATTTCACTTTGCAGATTCCACAAAAAGAGTGTTAGCAAACTGCGTCGTGAGGACTAAGTTGTAACTATTTGAGATGAATCCACAGATCACAAGGAAGTTTCTCAGATAGCTCCTCTCACTTTTTCAACTGATTATATTTCCTTTAGCAGTGTAGGCCTCAATGCAATCCAAAGTAGCCCTTCTCAGGTACCTCAAAGACAGTCCTAACGGACTGTTCCAGGAAACATAAGTGTAATCCTGTGAGATGAATTCACCAATCACCAAGATGTTTCTAAGAAAGCTTCTTTCCAGTTTTCATCTGAGGATATCTCCTTTGTCACTGTAAGCTTCATTGCGCTAAGAAATATCCCATTGCAGATTTCAAGAAACCTGTATTAGCAACCTGATCACTGAAGAGAAAGGTGTAACTCTCTTAGTTGTATTCATACATCGAAGTGCATTTTCCCAGAACGCTTCTTTCCAATTTCTATCTGAAGATATTTCCTTTTTTTCCATAGCCCTCTAGGAACTCGCAAATATCACATTGCCGAATCCACGACAACTGTGTTAGCAAACTGTTCCAAGAAGGGAAGAGTGGAACTCTGTGTGATGAAGTCGCACCTCAGAAAGCAATCTCTCAGAAAGCTTCTCTCTAGTTATTATCTGAGGATGTTTCCTTTTTCACAATGGGCCCCAATGGGCTCGCAAATATCTCTTTGCAGTTTCCACGAAAAGAGTGTTAGCAAACTGCTTCATGAGGACTAAGTTGTAACTCTGTGAGATGAATTCATAGATCACAAAGAAGTTTCTGAGAAAGCTTCTTTCACTTTTTCAACTGATTATATTTCCTTTATCAGAGTAGGCCTCAATGCGATCTAAAGTAGCCCTTGTCGGGTTCCTCAAAGACAGTGTTAAAGGACGGTTCCAGAAAATATACGTGTAAATCTGTGAGACGAATTCACACATCACCAAGAGTTTTCTAAGAAACCTTCTTTCTAGTTTTCATGTGAGGATATTTCCTTTGTCACCGTAAGCTTCATTGCGCTAAGAAGTATCCCATTGCAGATTTCAAGAAAACTGTGTTAGCAAACTGATCACTGATGAGAAAAGTGTAACTCCATGAGTTGCATTCATACATCGAAGTGCATTGTCCCAGAAGACTTCTTTACAGCTTTTATCTGAAGATATTTCCGTTTTCAACATAGCCCTCAATGAGCTCCTAAATATCACTTTGCAGAATCCATGACAACTGTGTCAGCAAACTGTTCCAAGAAGGGAAGGGTGGAACTCTGTGTGATGAAGTCTCACCTCAGAAATCAATCTCTGAGAAAGCTTCTCTCTAGTTATTATCTGAGGATATTTCCTTTTTCACAATGGGCCCCAATGCGGTCACAAATATCACCTTGCAGATTCCGCGAAGAGAGTGTTAGCAAACTGCTTCATGAGGAATAAGTTGTAACTCTGTGAGATGAATCCACAGATCACAAGGAAGTTTCTTAGATAGCTTCCCTCACTTTTTCAACTGATTATATTTCCTTTATCAGCGTAGGCCTCAATGCAATCCAAAGTAGCCCTTCTCAGGTTCCTCAAAGACAGTGTTAACGGACTGTTCCAGGAAACATAAGTGTAACTCTGTGAGATGAATTCACCCATCACCAAGACGTTTCTAAGAAAGCTTCTTTCGTGTTTTTAACTGAGGATATATCCTTTGTCACCGTAAGCTACACTACGCAAAGAAACATCCCATTGCAGATTTCAAGAAAACTGTGTTAGCAAACTGATCACTGAAGAGAAACGTGTAACTCTGTGACTTGCATTCATACATCGATGTGCATTTTCCCTGAAGTCTTCTTTCCAGTTTTTATCTGAAGATATTTCCTTTTTCACGATAGCCCTCAATGGGCTCCCAAATATCACTTTGCTGAATCCACGACAACAGTGTTAGCAAACTGTTCCAAGAAGGGTAGGGTGGATCTCTGTGTGGTGAAGTCACACATCAGAAAGCAATCTTACAAAAAGCTTCTCTCTGGTTATTATCTGAGGATATTTCCTTTTTCACAATGGGTGCCAAAGGGCTCCCAAATGTCACTTTGCAGAATCCACGAAAGGAGTGTTAGGAAACTGCTTCCTGAGGTCTAAGCTGTTACCCTGTGAGACTAATTCACAGATTACAAAGAATTTCCTCAGAAAGCTTCTTTCACGTTTTGATCTGATGATATTTCCTTTATCAGCGTAGGCCTCAATGCGATGGAAAGTAGCCCTTCTCTGGTTCCTCAATGCAGTGTTAATGGACTGATCCAGGAAACATAAGTGTAACTCTGTGGGATGAATTCACTCAGCACCAAGAAGATTCTAAGAAAGCTTCTTTTGGTTTTCATCTGAGGATATTTCCTTTGTCACCGTAAGCTTCATTGCGCTAAGAAGTATCCCGTAGCATATTTCAAGAAAACTGTTAGGAACCTGATCACTGAAGAGAAACGTGTAACTGTGTCAGTTGCATTCATACATCGAAGTGCATTTTCCCAGAAGGCTTCTTTCCAGTTTTCATCTGAAGATATTTCTTTTTTCACCATTGTGCTCAAGGAGCTCCCAAATATCACTTTGCAGAATCCACGACAACTGTGTTAGCAAACTGTTCCAAGAAGGGAACGGTGGAACTCTGTGTGATGAAGTCGCACCTCAGAAAGCAATCTCTCAGAAAGCTTCTCTCTAGTTATTATCTGAGGATATTTCCTTTTTCACAATGGGCCCCAATGGGCTCGCAAATATCCCTTTGCAGATTCCACGAAAAGAGTGTTAGCAAACTGCTTCATGAGGACTAAGGTGTAACTCTGTGAGATGAATTCAGAGATCACAAAGAAGTTTCTGAGAAAGCTTCCTTCACTTTTTGAACTGATTATATTTCCTTTATCAGAGTAGGCCTCAATGCGATCCAAAGTAGCCCTTGTCGGGTTCCTCAAAGACAGTGTTAAAGGACGGTTCCAGGAAATATACGTGTAAATCTGTGAGACGAAATCACACATCACCAAGAGTTTTCTAAGAAAGCTTCTATCTAGTTTTCATGTGAGGATATTTCGTTTGTCACCGTAAGCTTTATTGCGCTAAGAAGTATCCCATTGCAGATTTCAAGAAAACTGTGTTAGCAAACTGATCACTGATGAGAAAAGTGTAACTCTGTGAGTTGCATTCATACATCGAAGTGCATTGTCCCAGAAGACTTCTTTACAGCTTTTATCTGAAGATATTTCCTTTTTCAACATAGCCCTCAATGAGCTCCTAAATATCACTCTGCAGAATCCACGACAACTGTGTCAGCAAACTGTTCCAAGAAGGGAAGGGTGGAACTCTGTGTGATGAAGTCTCACCTCAGAAAGCAATCTCTGAGAAAGCTTCTCTCTAGTTATTATCTGAGGATATTTCCTTTTTCACAATGGGCCCCAATGCAGTCACAAATATCACCTTGCAGATTCCGCGAAGAGAGTGTTAGCAAACTGCTTCATGAGGAATAAGTTGTAACTCTGTGAGATGAATCCACAGATCACAAGGAAGTTTCTTAGATAGCTTCCCTCACTTTTTCAACTGATTATATTTCCTTTATCAGCCTAGGCTTCAATGCAATCCAAAGTAGCCCTTCTCAGGTTCCTCAAAGATAGTGTTAATGGACTGTTCCAGGAAACATAAGTTAACACTGTGGGATGAATTCGCACATCACCAAGACGTTTCTAAGAAAGCTTCCTTATAGTTTTCATCTGAGCATGTTTCCTTTGTCACCGTAAGTTTCATTGCACTAACAAGTATCACATTTCAGATTTAAAGAAAACTGTGTTAGCAAACTGATCCCTGAAGAGAAAGGTGTAACTCTGTGAGTTACATTCATTCATGGAAGTGCATTATCCCAGAAGGCTTCTTTCCAGGTTTATCTGAAGATATTTCCTTTTTCACCATAGCCCTAAATGAGCTCCCAAATATCACTTTGCAGAGTCCAGGACAACTGCATTAGAAAAATGTTCAAGAAGGGAAGGGTGGAACTCTGTATGATGAAGTCACACATCAGAAAGCAATCTCTCAGATAACTTCTCGCTACTAATTATTTGAGGATATTTCCTTTTTCACAGTGGGCCTCAATGGGCTCCCAAATATCACTTTGCAGATTCACGAAAAGAGTGTTAGCAAACTGCTTCATGAGGACTAAGTTGTAACTCTGTGAAATGAATTCACAGATCACAAAGAAGTTTCTCAGAAAGCTTCTCTTACCTATTGAATTGATTATATTTCCTTTATCAGCATAGGCTTCAATGAGACACAAAGTAGCCCTTCTCAGGTTCCTCAAAGACAGTGTTAATGCACTGTTCCAGGAAACATAAGTCTAACTATGTGAGATGAATTCACACATCACCAAGACGTTTCTAAGAAAGCTTTTTTCTAGTTTTCATGTGAGGATATTTGGTTTGTCACCGTAAGCTTCATTGCGCTAAGAAATATCCCACTGCAGATTTCTAGAAAACTGTGTTAGCAAACTGATCACTGAAGAGAAAGGTGTAACTCTTTGAGTTGCATTCCTACATCGAAGTGGACTTTCTCAGAAGGCTTCTTTCCAGTTTTTATCTGAAGATATTTCCTTTTTCACCTTAGCCCTCAAAGAGCTCCCAAATGTTACTTTGCAGAATCCACGACAACTTTGTTAGCAAACTGTTGCAAGAAGGTAAGGGTGTAACTCTGTGCGATGAAGTCACACCTCAGAAAGCAATCTCTCAAAAAGTTTCTCTCTAGGCATTATCTGAGGATATTTCCTTTTTCTCAATCGGCCCCAATGATCTCCCAAATATCAATTTGCAGATTCTGTGAAAAGAGTGTTAGCAAACTGCTTCCTGAGGTCTAAGCTGTAACTCTGTTAGATGAATTCACAGATCACAAACAAGTTTCTCAGAAAGCTTCTCTCACTTTTTAAACTGATGATATTTCCTTTCTCAGCGCAGGCCTCAATGCGATCCAAGTAGCCCTTCTCAGATTCCTCAAAGACAGTGTTAATGGACTGTTCCAGGAAACATAAGTGTAACTCTGTGAGATGAAGTCTCACATAACCAAGGAGTTTCTAGGAAAGCTTCTTTCTAGTTTTCATCTGAGGATATTTCCATTGTCACTGTAAGCTTCATTGAGCTAAGAAGTATCCCATTGCAGGTTTCAAGAAAACTGTGTTAGGAAAGTGATCACTGAAGAGAAAGGTGTAACTCTGTGAGTTGCATTCACACATCGAAGTGCATTTTCCCAGAAGGCTTCTTTCCAGTTTTTATCTGAAGATATTTCCTTTTTCACCATAGCCCTCAAAAGGCTCCCAAATATCACTTTGCAGAATCCACAACAAGTGTTAGCAAAGTGTTCCAAGAAGGGGAGGGTGGAACTCTGTGTGATGCAGTCACACATCAGAAAACAATCTCTCAGAAAGCTTCTCTGCAGTTATTATCTGAGGATATTTCCTATTTCACAATGGGCGCCAATGGGCTAAGAAATATCACTTTGCAGATTCCACGAAAAGAATGTTAGCAAACTGCTTCCTGGGGACGAAGCTTTAACTCTGTGAGATGAATTCACAAATCACAAAGAAGATACTCAGAAAGCTTCTTTCACGTTTTGAACTGCTGATATTTCCTTTATCAGTGTAGGCCTCAATGCAGTCCATAGTAGCCCTTCTCAGGTTCCTCAAAGACAGTGTTAATGGACTGTTCCAGGAAACAAAAATGTAACTCGGTGAGATGAAGTCACACATCACCAAGAAGTTTCTATGAAGGCTTCCTTCTAGTTTTCATCTGAGGATATTTCCTTTGTCACCGTAAGGTTCATTGAGCTAAGAAGTATCCCATGGCAGTTTTCAAGAAAACTGTGTTAGGAAACTCATCACTAAAGAGAAACGTGTAACGCTGTGAGTTGCATTTATGCATCGAAATGCATTTTGCCAGAAGGCTTCTTTCCAGTTTTTATCTGAAGATATTCCCTTTTTCACCATAGCCCTCAATGAGCTCCCAAATATGACTTGGAAGTATCCACGACAACAGTGTTATCAAACTGTTCCTAGAAGGGAAGGATGGAACTCTGTGTGATGAAGTCACACATCAGAAAGCAATCTCTCGGAAAGCTTCTCTCTAGTTATTATCTGAGGATATTTCCTTTTTCACAGTGGAACCCAATGGGCTCCCAAATATCACTTTACAGATTCCACGAAAAGAGTGTTAGCAAACTGCTTCCTGAGGACGCAGCTGTAACTCTGTGAGATGAATTCACAGATCACAAAGAAGATTCTCAGAGAGCTTCTTTCACGTTTTTATCTGGTGATATTTCCTTTATCATCGTAGGCATCAATGCGATACAAATTAGCCCTTCTCACGTTCCTCAAAGACAGTGTTAATGGACTGTTCCAGGAAACATAAGTGTAACTCGGTGAGATGAAGTCTCACATCACCAAGAAGTTTCTAGCAAAGCTTCTTTGTAGTTTTCATCTGAGGATATTTCCTTTGTCACCATAAGCTTCATTGAGATAAGACGTATCCCATTGCAGATTTCAAGAAAACAGTGTTAGGAAACTGATGACTGAAGAGAAGCTTGTAACTCTGTGAGTTGCATTCATGCATCGAAGTGTATTTTCCCAGAAGGCTTCTTTCCAGTTTTTATCTGAAGGTATTTCCTTTTTCACCATAGCCCTCAATGAGCTCCCAAATATCACTTTGCAGAATCCACGGCAACGGTGCTAGCAAACTGTTCCAAGAAGGGATGGGTGGAACTCTGTGTGATGAAGTCACACATCAGAAAGCAGTCTCTCAGAAACATTCTCTCTCGTTATTATCTGAGGACATTTCCGTTTTCACAATTGGCCCCAACGGGCTCCCAAATATCACTTTGCAGATTCCACAATAAGAGTGTTAGCAAACTGCTTCCTGAGGACTCAGCTGTAACTCTGTGAGATGAATTCACAGATCACAAAGAAGATTCTCAGAAAGCTTCTTTCATGTTGTTAACTGGTGATATTTCATTTATCACCGTAGGCATCAATGCGATCCCAATTAGCCCTTCCCAGATTCCTCAAAGACTGTGTTAATGGACTGTTCCAGGAAACATAAGTGTAACTCAGTGAGATGAAGTAACACATCACCAAGAAGTTTCTAGGAAAGCTTCTTTCTAGTTTTCATCTGAGGATATTTCCCCTGTCACTGTAAGCTTCAATGAGATAAGAAGTATCCCACTGCAGATGTCAAGAAAACTGTGTAAGGAAACTGATCACTGTAGATAAACGTGTAACGCTGTGAGTTGCATTTATGCATCGAAATGCATTTTGCCAGAAGGCTTCTTTCCAGTTTTTCTCTGAAGATATTCCCTTTTTCACCATAGCCCTCAATGAGCTTCCAAACATCACTTGGAAGGATCCACGACAACAGTGTTATCAAACTGTTCCAAGAAGGGAAGGGTGGAACTCTGTGTGATGAAGTCACACCTCAGAGAGCAATCTCTCAGAAAGCTTCATTCTAGTTATTATGTGAGGATATTTCCTTTTTCACAATGGGCCCCAATGGGCTCCCAAAAAACATTTTGCAGATTCCAAGAAAAGAGTGTTAGCAAACTGCTTCCTGAGGACTCAGCTGTAACACTGTGAGATGAATTCACAGATCACAAAGAGGATTCTCAGAAAGATTCTTTCACGTTTATAGCTGATGATATTTCCTTCATCAGCGTAGACGTCAATCCAAACCAAATTAGCCCTTCTCAGGATCCTCAAAGACAGTGTTAATGGACTGTTCCAAGAAACATAAGTGTAACTCTGTGAGATGAATTCACACCTCACAAGAAGGTTCTAGGGAAGCTTCTTTCTAGTTTTCATCTGAGGATATTTCCTTTGTCACCGTAACCTTCATTGAGCGAAGAAGTATCCCATTGCAGATTTCAAGAAAATTGTGTTAGGAAACTGATCACTCAAGAGAAACGTGTAACTGCTCTGAGATGCATTCATACATCGAAGTGCATTTTCCCAGAAGGCTTCTTTCCAGTTTTTATTTGAAGATATTTCCTTTTTCACCATAGCCCTCAATGATCTCCCAAATATCACATGGTGGAATACACGACAACTGGGTTAGAAAACTGTTCCAAAAAGAGAAGGGTGGACCTCTTTGTGATGAAGTCACACATCAGAAAGCAATCTCTCAGAAAGCTTCTCTCTAGTTATTATCTGAGGATATTTCCTTTTTCACAGTAGGCCCAAAAGGGCTCCCAAATATCACTTTGTAAATTCCACGATAAGAGTTTTAGCAAACTGCTTCCTGACATCAAAGCTGTAACTCTGTGAGATGAATTCACAGATCACAAAGACATTTTTCATAAAGCTTCTCTCACGTTTTGAGCTGATGATATTTCCTTTCCCAGTGTAGGCCTGAATGCGATACAAAGTAGCCCTTCTCAGGTTCCTCAAAGACAGTCTTAATGGACTATTCCAGAAAGCATAAGTGTAACTCTGTGAGATGAATTCACACTTCACCAAGAAGTTTCAAAGTAAGCTTCTTTCTAGTTTTCTTCTGAGGATATTTCCTTTTTCACCGTAAGCTTCATTGTGCTAAGAAGTATCCCATTGTAAATTTCAAGAAAACTGTTTTAGCAAACTGATCACTGAAGAGAACCGTGTTACTCATTCTGTTGCATTCATACATCGAAGTGCATTTTCCCAGAAGGCTTCCTTCCAGTTTTTATGTGAAGATATTTCTTTTTTCACCATAGCCCTCATTGAGCTCTCAAATATCACTTTGCAGAATCCACGACAACTGTGTTAGCAAACTTTTCCAAGAAGGGAAGGGTGGAATTCTGTGTGATGAAGTCACACATCAGAAAGCAATCTCTCAGAAAGCTTCTCTCTAGTTATTATATGAGTATATTTCCTTTTTCACCATGGGCCCCATTAGGCTCCCAAATATCACTTTGCAGATTCCACGAAAAGAGTGTTAGCAAACTGCTTCATGAAGACTAAGTTGCAACTCTGTGAGATGAATGCACAGATCACAAAGAACTTTCACAGAAAGCTTCTTTCACGTTTTAACTGATGATATTTCCTTTATCAGCGTTGGCCTCATTGCGATCCAAAGTAACCCTTCTAAGTTTCCTCAAAGACAGAGTTACTGGACTGTTCCCGGAAACATTAGCGTAACTCTGTGAGATGAATTCACACATCAACAAGAAGTTTCTAAGAAAACTTCTTTCTAGTTTTCTTCTGAGGATGTTTACTTTGTCATCGTAAGCTTCATTGTGCTAAGAAGTATCCCATTGCAGATTTCAAGAAAACTGTGTTAGCAAACTGAGCACTGAAGAGAAAGGTGTAACTCTGTGATTGGATTCGTACATCGAAGTGCATTATCCCAGAAAGCTTCCTTCATCTTTTTATCTGAGGATATTTCCTTTTTCACTATAGCCCTCAAAGAGCTCCCAAATATCACTTTGCAGAATTCACGACAACTGTGTAAGCAAAATGTTCCAAGAAGGGAAGGGAGGAACTCTGAGTGAGGAAGTCACACCTCAGAAAGCAATCTCTCAGAAAGCTTCTCTCTAGTTATTATCTGAGGATATTTCCTTTTTCACAATGGTCCACAAAGGGCTCCGAAATATCACTTTGCAGATTCCACAATAAGCGTGTTAGCAAACTGCTTCATGAGGACTAAGTTTTAACTGTATGAGATGAATTCACAGATCACAAAGAAGTTTCTCAGAAAGCTTCTTTCACGTTTTGAACTGATCATATTTCCTTTAGCAGCGTAGGACTCAATGCCATCCAAAGAAACCCTTTTCGGGTTCCTCAAAGACACTGTTAAGGGACTATTCCCGAAAACATAAGTGTAACTCTGTTTGATGAATTCACACATCACCAAGAAGTTTCTGAGACAGTTCTTTCTACTATTCATCTGAGGATATTTCCGTTGTCACTGTAAGCTCCATTGTGCTAAGAAGTATCCTACTGCAGATTTCAAGAAAACTGTGTTAGCAAACTGATCAATGAAAAGAAAGGTACCCCTCTGTGAGTTGCATTCATACATCGAAGTGCATTTTCCCAGAAGGCTTCTTTCCAGTTTTGATCTGAAGATATTTCTTTTTTCACCATAGCCCTCAATGAGCTCCCAAATATCACTTTGCAGAATCCACGACAACAGTGTTAGCAAACTGTTCCCAGAGGGGAAGGGTGGAACTCTGTGTGTTGAAGTCACACATCAGAAAGTAATCTCAAAGAAAGCTTGACTCTAGTTGCTATGTGAGGATATTTCCTTTTTTACACTGGGCCCCATGGGTTCTCGAATATCACTTTGCAGATTTCACGAAAAGAGTGTTAGCAAACTGCTGCATGAGGACTAAGTTGTAAATCAGTGAGATGAATTCACAAATCCCAAAGAAGTTTCTCAGAAAGCTTCTATCACGTTTTGAACTGATGATATTTCCTTTATCAGTGTAGGCCTCAATGCGATCTAAAGTAACCCTTCTCGGGTTCCTCAAAACAGTGTTAATGGACTGTTACCGGAAACATAAGTGTAATTCTGTGAGATGAATTCACATATCACCAAGAAGTTTCTAAGAAAGCTTCTTTCTAGTTTTCTTCTGAGGATATTTACTTGGTCACTGTAAGCTTCATTGCGCTATGATGTATCCCATTGCAAATTTCAAGGAAACGGTGGTAGCAAACTGATCACTGAAGAGAAAGGTGCCACCCTGTGAGTTGCATTCATATATTGAAGTAAATTTTCTCAGAACGCTTCTTTCCAGTATTTATCTGAAGATATTTTCTTTTTCACCATAGCCCACAATGAGCTCCCAAATATCATTTTGCAGAATCCACGACAACTGTGTTAGCCAACTGTTCCAAGAAGGGAAGGGTGGAATTCTGTGTGATAAAGTCACAACTCAGAAAGCAATCTCACAGAAAGCGTCTCTCTAGTTATTATCTCTTGATATTTCCTTTTTCACCCTGGGCCCCAATGGGCTCCCAATTATCACTTTGTAGATTCCATGAAAAGAGTTTTAGCAAACTGCTTCATGAGGACTAAGTTGTAACTCTGTGAGATGAATTCACAGATCACACAGAAGTTTCTAAAAAAACTTGTCTCACTTTTTGAACGGATTATATTTCCTTTAGCAGAGTAGGAATCAATGCATTCCAAAATAGCCCTTCTCGGGTTCCCCAAAGACAGTGTTAATGGACTGTTCCAGGAAACATAAGTGTAACTCTGTGAGATGAATTCATCCATCACCAAGAAGTTTCCACGAAAGTTATTTTCTAGTTTTCATCTGAGGGTATTTCCTTTCTCACCGTAAGCTTCACTGGACTAAGAAGTATCCCATTGCAGATTTCAAGAACACTGTGTTAGCAAACTAATCACTGAAGAGAAAGGTGTAACTCTGTGAGTTGCATTCATACATCGAAGTGCATTTTCCCAGAAGGTTTCCTTCCAGTTTTTATCTGAAGATACTTCCTTTTTCACCATAGCCCTCAGTGAGCTCCCAAATATCACTTTGCAGAATCCACGACAACTGTGTTAGCAAACTGTTCCAAGAAGGGAAGGGTGGAACTCTGTGTGATGAAGTCACACCTCAGAAAACAACCTCTCAGACAGCTTCCCTCTAGTTATTATCTCAGGATATTTCCTTTTTCACACTGGGCCCCAAAGGGCTCCCAAATATCACTTTGCAGATTCCACGAAAAGAGTGTTAGCAAACTGCTTCATGAGGACTAATTTGTAACACTTTGAGATGAATTTACAGATCACAAAGAAGTGTCTCAGAAAGCATCTTTCACGTTTTGAACTGATGATATTTCCTTTATCAGCGTCGGCCTCAATGAGATCCAAACTAACCCTTCTCGTTTTCCTCAAAGATAGTGTTAATGGACTGTTCCCGGAAACATAAGTGTAACTCTGTGAGATGAATTCACACAACACCAAGAAGTTTCTACGAAAGCTTTTTTCTACTTTTCATATGAGGATATTTCCTTTGTCACCGTAAGCTTCATTGCGCTAAGAAGTATCTCATTACAGATTTCAAGAAAAAAGTGTTAGCAAACTGAGCACTGACGAGAAAGGTGTAACTCTGTTAGTTGCATTCAAACATCGAAGTGCATTTTCCCAGAAGGCTTCTTTGCAGATTTTATCTAAAGATATTTCCTTTTTACCCATAGCCTTCAATGAGCTCCCAAATATCACTTTACAGAATCCATGACAACCGTGTTAGCAAACTGACGAGGAAGGGAAGGGTTTAACTCTGTGTGATGAAGTCATGCAGAGGAAAGCAATCTCTCAAAAAGCTTCTCTCTAGTTATTATCTGGGGATATTTCCTTTTTCACCATGGGCCCCAATGTGCTCCCAAATATCACATTGCAGATTCCAAGAAAAGAGTGTTAGCAAAATGCTTCCTGAGGTCTAAGCTGTAACTCTGTGAGATGAACTCACAGATCACAAAGAAGTTTCTCAGAAAGCTTCTTTCACGTTTTGAACTGATGATATTTTCTTTATCAGCGTAGGTCTCCATGTTATCCAAAGTGGCCCTTCTAAAATTCCGCAAAGACAGTGTTAATGGACTGCTCCAGGAAACATAAGTGTAACACTGTGAGATGAATTCACACATCACCAAGAAGTTTCAAAGAAAGCTTGTTTCTAGTTTTCATCTCAGGATATTTCCTTTGTCACCCTAAGCTTCATTGCGCCAAGAAGTATCCCACTGCAGATTTCAAGAAAACTGTGTTACGAAACTGATCGCTGAAAAGAAACTTGTAACTCTGTGAGTTGCATTCATACATCGAAGTGTATTTTCCCAGAAGGCTTCTTTCCAGTTTTTATCTGAAGATATTTCCTTTTTCACCATAGCCCTCAATGAGCTCCCAAATATCACTTTGCAGAATCCACGACAACAGTGTTAGCAAACTGTTCCAAGAAGGGAAGGGTGGAACTCTGTGTGATGAACTCACACCTCAGAAAGCAATCTCTCCTAAAGCTTCTCTCTAAGTATTATCTGAGGATATTTCCTTTTTCACAATGGGCCCCAATGGGCTCCCAAATATCACTTTGCAGATTCCATGAAAAGAGTGTAAGCAAACTGCTTCCTGAGGTCTAAGCTGTAACTCTGTGAGATGAATTCACATATCACAAAGGAGTCTCTCATAAAGCTTCCTCCACGTTTTGAACCGATGATATTTCCTTTTTCAGCGTAGGCCTCAATGCGATCCAAAGTAGCCCTTCTCATGTTCCTGAAAGACAGTGTTAATGGACTGTTCCAGGAAATATAAGTGTAACTCTGTGAGATGAATTCACACATCACCAAGAAGTTTCTTACAGCTTCTTTTTAGTTTTCATCTGAGGATATTTCTTTTGTCACCGTAAGATTCGTTGCGTTAAGAAACATCCCATTACAGATTTCAGAAAAACTGTTAGCACTGATCACTGAAGAGAAAGGGTCACTCTGTGAGTAGCATTCATACATCGAAGTGCATTTAACACACTGCTTCTTTCCAGTTTTTATCTCAATGATATTTCCTTTTTCACCATATTCCACTATGAGCTCCAAAATATCACTTTAGAGAATACACAACTACAGTCTTAGCAAACTGTTCCAAGAAGGGAAGGGTGGAAATCTGTGTGATGAATTCACATCTCAGAAAGCAATCTCCCAGAAAGCTTCTCTCTAGCTATTATCTGAGGATATTTCCTTTTTCACAAAGGGCCCCAATGGGCTTAGATGATGGGCTTCTAAGTTTTTCTTAGAAGTTTCTAAGAAAGCTTCCTTCTAATTTTCATCTAAGGTTATTTCCTTTATCACCATAAACTTCAATGCACTAAGAAGTATCCCATTTGCAGATTTCAAGAAAACTGTGTTAGCAAACCGAACCCTGAAGAGAAACGTGTTAGTCTGTGAGTTGCATTCATACATCGAAGTGCATTTTCCCAGAAGGCATCCTTCCATTTTTTATCTGAAGATATTTCCTTTTTCAGCATAGCTCTCATTGAGCTCCCAAATAATCCACTTTGCAGAATCCATGACAACAGTTGGTATAGCAAACTGTTTCCAAGAAGGGAAGGGTGGAAGTCCTGTGTGATGAAGTCACACCTCAGAAAGCCAATCTCTCAGAAAGGTTCTCTCCAGATTGGTTATCTGGCATATTTCCTTTGCACAATAGGCCCCAAGGGGTTCCCAAATATCACTTGCAGATTCCACGAAAAGAGTGTTAGCAAACTGGTTCATGAGTACTAATGTGTATCCCTGTGAGATGAATTCACAGATCATAAAGAAGTTTCTCAGAAAACATCTTTCACGTTTTGAACTGAAGACATTTCCTTTATCAGAGTAGGCCTCAAAGGGATCCAAAGTAGCCCTTCTCAGGTTCCTCAAAGAGAGTGTTAATGGACTGTTCCAGGAAACATAAGTGTAACTCTGTGAGATGAATTCACACATCACCAAGAAATTTCTAAGAAAGCTTCCTTCTAGTTTTCATCTGAGAACATTTCCTTTGTCACCGGTAGCTTCATTGCGCTAAGAAGTATCCCATTGTAGATTTCAAGAGAACTGTGTTATCAAACTGATCACTGAAGAGAAACGTGTAACTCTGTGAGTTACATTCATACATCGAAGTGCATTTTTGCAGTAGGCTTCTTTACAGTTTTTATCTGAAGATATTTCCCTTTTCACCATAGCCCTCAATGAGCTCCCAAATATCACTTGGCAGAATCCACGACAACAGTGTTAGAAAACTTTTCTGAGAAGGGAACGGTGGAACTCTGTGTGATGGACACATATCAGAAAGCAATGTCTGAGAAAGCTTCTCTCTAGTTATGATCTGAGGATATTTCCTTTTTACAATGGGCCCCAAAGGGCTTCCAAATATCACCTTGCAGAGTCCACGAAAAGAGTGTTAGCAAACTGCTTCCTGAGTTCTAAGCTGTAACTCTGTGCGAAGATTTCACAGATCACAAAGAAGATTCTCGGAAAGCTTCTTTCACGTTTTGAACTGATGATATTTCCTTTATCAGCGTAGGCTCAATGCGATACAAGTAGTCCTTCTCAGGTTCCTCAAAGACAGTGTTAATGGACTATTCCAGGAAATATAAGTGTAACTCTGTGAGATTAATTCACACATCACCAAGACGTTTCTAGGAAAGTTTCT